>NC_092212.1:10339600-10356198 GCF_043381705.1 Parasteatoda tepidariorum
TATATATATACAGTCTAACCCTGCTGTGTGTGTGTCTGCGTTCTCGCACGCGCGTGTGTGTGTTTAAAATGTAGAGAAAGCACGTAAAAAATTACAGAATAAAAAAGAAAAAGTAAAAAATTAATGAAAATCTGAAAAAAAAAAGAACAAAAAGTCCGTAAAAAAATGTAAAAGAATGCCACTGTTCTGTTCTGTTCGGTTTCTTTGCAGTTTTTATTGTCTGTTTTCACGGGATATTTATTACTTAATGTGTTCTATTCTATTGGTTTCAAAAAAATTTTTTTGAGTGCTCCTCACACTATTGTATTGATATATTTCGTTTTGGCTACATTGAAACAATATTGGAATGCATTCCTTTTTCGGATATAATCGTGTGAGATGATGAAAAGATTATATCTTTTGTTTTCCGGAATTGCCTTATTTTTTTTGTTCCATTTCTTTCTTTTTTAATGGAAATTTTTTTCTTTTCTTTTTTTTTCTCCGATTTATTTTTTACTTTTTCCGTTTTTTTGTTCTTTTTGTAATTATTTATTATATATATATATATATATATATGGAGGGGAATATTGAGTGGAACTTATTTCTTTTTTAGGAGGTGTTTAATAAAAACGTTTATTTTTGTGAGAGATTTTTTTAAATATTTTTTTCATAGAAGGAGCAAAAACGATTCCTTTCATGATGAAACTGTTTCTTGATTTCTTAACAGATACCTTTCAGATTTGTGAATTGAGGTAAAAAGGAGAGGATATTGAGTACGACGTATTTCTTAAGGAGGGGTTTAGTGTAAAATGTTTTATTTATTTTTTTTATTTATGGAAGATACGTTATTTTTTTATATAAATTTTTGAAAATGGGACCGAAATTATTCCTTGCATTATTAAAATTTTTCTCGCTATTTTAACAGATATGATTTTGATTCGCTAACGCTAATTGAGGTAAAGGTAATTTGTCAGACCTTTACGATCGAATCTTCTCCGGACAAAACTTCGCGAGTGCAAAGAATCGGGTGAACATAACTTCGACAGGACAAAACTTCAAGTAGACAAATACTGAAATTAATGATAAGCTTTAAATTATGATAAATTTTTGTATTAACTTTAATAGAAAAAAATTTATCTCTTATATAATTTTAATAAATTCGAATTCATAATTATTTTAGAATAATCCAGATAAGTAACTAACATTAAACGTTATTTATCATTTATTATGGAATTGGAACAATAACTATGATATTTCTATCTTTAAAGCGGTTAAAATATAAAAAAGCAAAATTATTTATTGGATATTTCATTCTGTTCTTTTTTGTCCTTTTACCTTTCATTTTTTTATTCGTATTTTGCTAGCGAATTTTGCTTCTATATAAATATTACTTGAATTTTTATATGTCATCAAATGCCAAATTTTAAGCTGCTTAGTTTTATTCTACATATTGCAAATAGTTTTAAAATTAACTAGTTTTGATAGCTATTATTAATTTTTTCTATTTAAGATTAAATAATAAATTACACAGTCAAATACTAAACGACTCATTTAATAAAGTATATTAAAATAAAATTCAAATGTAGTTAATAAATTTAAATTAAATGAACTTTAACTTTGAAAGGAATCTTAATTTCTTATTCAAAGTTAATTTTTTTTGAATTCCATGATTTATAAATTTAATTATTTTACTATTTTTTTCTTGTATTTAATTTGCGAAAGAAAATTTCACAATCAAATAATAATTAATTATCTGAGAATTTGAAATGAAAAGATTCTCCCCAGGTCTTCTTCTCAAAAGTATTCAGAATGAATGTGATTTTACAAGCAAGTATTGCTGCTTTGGAATGCAGCAATAGAAAAGGTAGATAAGAAACCATTCATTTGAGAGTTAGTAAGGGTGTGGTTATTCAAGGAAGTGAACAATTCGTATTCGACATTGATGAATTGGCAACATATGCATTTAAGAATGAACTGCTCTGAAATGTAAGGGAGTTAGTCTTATAAGTGCAAGGCTCCCCAAGAAAGGAAATATAGTTTAGTGTATTCAGAGGCACGTGATTAAGTGTTTAAACTGTAAGGATGACAAGTTTTGCTATTGGAAATGATAATGGTAAGTACTTACCCCATTCTATATATAGTTGAATTATTATGAAAAACTAAAAAATAATTTTTAATGTGAAAATTTATTTTCGGTAATAACATTTTCTGAATTGAAATGCGAATTAGATCAGTATTTTCTTATTAACTTCGGAAAAAGAGCATTTTTCGTATTTTATTTACTTTTTTTCCCTTATAAATCGGAAATGTTGTTTCTCCCAATGAAGTGACCAAGTTCGAGTCCCAGCTGCTGCTGGTTGATGAAAATCCTGCTCCTTGATCGCACCAACCACAGTACTGATATAAAATAATCTCAGTGGTAGACGGGTCAGAATCCCTTTCTCAGCGTGCAATCACGGCGATATTTTAGCGGTTTTCCTCTCCATCTAACGCACATGTGGATTAGTTACAAAGTTAGAAGGCTATGGAGTTCAGTAGTGATAGTCGTAGACTCAGAATTAAATTGGCTATTCAGCATCGAATATAAAATAAAATAATTATAAATTAAATTAAATTGGTTTATGTATCTGATCATGTACGTGCCCTAATTGAAAAAAAAATTACATTGTAATGATAATACAACCTACGAGTGTGCAAAAATTTTCAATATCGCTCTTTTTTAAACTAAAAGTATAATAACTCATAAACAATAACCTTTAAAGTTANTTTTTTAAAAAACTTCAAAACTTTTTTTCAAAGCAGAATAATTGCTGCACAAATTGCTCACGCTTATCATTTATTTTAATTAATTGCTATTTTTAAAATTATTGCATATTTCACAGATTTTTTTTAGATTTTTTTTCGCTGTTTAGAAAGCTAAATGCCTAAAACAATTTTTTTCGATCCTGAAACATCAGCCGAATGTAGTTTTTTAATTAATCACTTTTATCTTTTGTTAAACTTCCGAATCAGTTACTTTATACTTCTTGTACTTGAAAAGAGAATTCAACATTTAAATTTAATATTTATTTTAAATAAAATAGCTTATTCATGTGTGTAAGTATTAAAATAGTTTTTTTCTCAAAACTTTTTAATCTTTTTTCACATGGTTTTGTTGGAAGAGTATAAAAGCAACACGTTATGTTATTTTTATATTTTTCACGTTGCTGTTGTTATGCATCTATATCTTACCTGGTCCTGTTACCAATCAAAATAAAGATACTTTTAGTTTCTTTTATGACATTAAATAATTTTTAATCAAATGTCCCATGTATCCTAAGAAATTAATTACCGGAATGAATTATAATTTGTGACATAAATTTATAATTAAACAAATTTGTTTAAAAACAAAATACGTATATTTTGTTAGTGATGTATGCCAGGTACTTATTAGAAATAAATTTCTTAAAATATCTGTACGCTAGTACCTAATGTAATAAGAAAATGTAATATAACTACCACTAATAATATTAAATACCAATTCAGTCGTATATAAAACTTGTTGATTCGATTTATATAGTGGTACCTATTGAGAAATAAAAAATGACCTCCAGACGTGATCCGTCATCGGCATCTTCAATAAATGGTCCCCATTAAGCAGTTGATTTGTACACAAAATAGCGGTCAAAAATCCGATGAAGTAAATAAGTTTCTTTCGGCTAATAAATAAAAATGAAAAAGAAAAATAATGAGCTAAATGATGTAAATAAAACAATCAATTAATAAAACAGCACAATTCAGTAGTATGTAAGACTTGTATACTCGATTCTATATAGAGGTACTGTTTGATAGACGAAGGTTGACATAGTTCATATTCAAACATACCCCACAAAACTTTGACATTGTATTAATTTCAACATCGATGTTGCTATATGTATTTAAAATCCAGCTAGTTACAAAAGCCCGCAATAGTATTCTATATTATCAATTCACAAAAAAGTATAGGTTATCTTTCTATATAATTTCATCAAATGAGTACATTTCGAATCGTAAACTAATGTCTTTTTTCAGAACTTTTCTTAGTTAGGACTTAGAATAACTTTCCTAGACAAATTTGACTTATTTTTGGGTTCAACATAAGAAAGTGATGAGGTTACAAAGATTTTACATGCTTTTAATACCTGGAATAAATACGGTTCTTGTTAACTTACTTGAGAACTTGACAAATAGCCCTCCTAAAACCACCCTTGACAACTAAACAGGTGGTCAACTTACTAGATTGATTAATTTGATATATTTTACTGTATTATACTATCCATGATAAAAAGTAAAAACAAAGCAGATTGGAACACAGTGTTTGTACAAATACATTTTTTTTTTAGATTCAGACGTTTCTACACATTTTTCTTTCAAAATCTCACAGAGAAAAGAAAAATCATGTTGTTTACAAAAATGTACAGTCGGAAAAAAAAAAAAAAGAATCACCCTGAATAATTTTCGTTCTAATGATCGGATTTTCACGAACTAAGTGTTAATCTTAATGGTTCCTGGGGGTGACCTCAAATATGCTAATTAATTAGTCCCAACTATTAATTAAGTTACGAAATTAGACACAAAAACGTACTTTCTCTGTATAAGCATGTATTTTTTTTTACATATTTGGATTATTAACCTTCAAAATATAGGGGGTAGCCGCAATCTGGGAAATATGGTCCCCGTAGTTTGATTAGGAGAGTGATCCAAAGTTCGTACCCCTTAATGTTAATTTCGCTTTTTACGTTTTTAGTCATATTTTTAAAACTAATAAAGCAATTCAAAGAAAATTACACCCATTCATAAAACTCATTTACCCAAAGATAATTTGATGAAAAAAATAATTTTTAGTAATTATTAATTATTATTTAATTAAATTAAGGATGGAAAATTTTTGGAATTATAAGGTATGAATTTTTTTATACCATATTAATCTACATATTTTTCAATTGAAAAATCTAAAGTTTCAACTGTTTTTATTTATTAGAAGCTGAGAAAAATTAAAATTAATTATTTTTAAAAAAATAATTTGGCGACAATAAAGAAATAATTAAATGGGGCGATTAATATTAAAATGTGATAAACTTGCGAGGAACTTGACTTCGCGCGCTTAGCGTAAAATTTCATTTATATTTTTTTCGCTAATAATCGTTTGCTAATCTTTTTTTTATTTTTATTTCTTTTAAACTATAAAATATGATGCTTCTTTTTTAGTCGTTTAATAATTTATTTGCAATTTAGTAAAGAAATTTGAACAAAATATTTTGAATAAAAAATACTTTATTCAACGATTGTCTAGTTTTATAAAAGAGTGCATTTGATAGAATATGATTATACGCCAAATTGTGCTTATTTAATGTGATTATTTGTTATTTTTCGATTTTGTTTTTCAATAACTGATACAATTTCAAAAATATGCATACGTATGCATAAATTTGGAATAATATGTTTATCAATTTCTTGAAAATATATTTTATAAATATTAATAAAAATACGTAGTCAGCATTTGTAATGATTTTAAAAATCTTATATATCGCCTTAATCTTAAAATAAATTTATAAACTCTAATTATCTGTCTGCGCTTGTTTCGCAGAATTATTTTTCTAACTTTTTAATTAAATTTTTAACTCAAAATCTTATTTTTTGTGCTACCATCTATATTATTTTCCAATAATATACTAATCAATCGTTTTAGTACTTTAATTTATGTTTCCCTTTAAAATAAAATTACTTCTTAAATTATTGCTAAGTTCCTATTGAAAGAAAACTTAGACTTATTGCAAGCTATCTGAGAATTAAATTTTGTTAAGAAATTAAAAACATTTCACTGATCACACACAATATCATTCGATGCAGAACAGCTGACTATTTACTGAGAATACTATTGTTTACAAAAAATGAAGCTAAATTATTAATTTTATTTTTTTTATCGTTTCTTATTTATTCGAGTAATGAAAAGTAAATGCGTATGTGTGCACAGCGAAAAAATACACCAGATTGTTTTGTTTTTTAAATTAACAAAAAATTATGGACATACAATTTTATTTCGACATTCTAAGTTATTCTTGTGCTCTAACTTAAAGAAAGTTACCCTTTTGTTTTAAAAAGTTGAAAATATTTGCTTTAAAAGTTATTTATATGATTTCTCAACTTTTACACAGTTCAAAAAAATATTGCTATATTAGGAAAATGTTTGATATGCCTTGTTTTGTTAAACAACTACTAAAATAGAAAAAAAGATTCGAAAAACGTGCTATTTTTGGAATTATCAGCTTAAAAATTGTTCTTTTCCTCCATTTGACTTTTTTCTACTTAAATAACTTATAATAATAGTTTTAACATACGTTTTGAAGAAATTATGAACACAAATTTCTCCTAATATTTCGTAATAAAAAACAGGAATATTAATGATTCATTTATAATTGTTTCATTAAACAGGAGTTGTTAATTGTTTTCGTAATAATCGGCCTTTTAACTATTTAACTTAGATTCTTTGGACAAGGGGTCACTTCATGCACGTCATTCGACTTTAAAATTTCAAATATAAAATGCAAAAATTACAAGAATGCGTAAACTGGCTTAAATTAATAATAAAAAACTGACAAAATCGTCGGCAAAAGAAGTTATGTCATGAAAAGAATGTCAGAGTTAAAAACTGTAACAAGTGTTACTCTTGTTTAATTGGTGTGTTACTCTTGTTTAATGAGTATGTAAATAATATCCATTCATTTTACTTGAAACCAAGTTTACTCAGTATCATTCGGAAATCATATGAAGTGCAAATTCTTGAGCTCTGGTGTAGGGTAGCTCATTCTTGAGCTCAGGTGTATATTTCATGCATGATCAGTAGTTTCAAGAGTTAACTCTTATATTAGAAGGCAGCTAACTTCTTTAAAAATTCTAATTCAGAAAAATACTTGTTATTTTACAAATGTTATAAAGCATGTGTATTTTTTAAATATTTATTTATATTATTTTCACATTGGCCATTAGTTTTCCGTTGATGAAGCAAAAACGGAGACCCTAGTAGGCAGCCAAAAACTAAAACATTATTACTTATTACCTTTTAACTTTCTTTTTTTTTTAATTCTCTAACCTTGCTATTTAAACTCTATGATCCGCTGTAATATGTTTCTGTTTGAGTCAAAATATTGGCATTTTTTATATTTTTTACAATTTACATTCATCAATATACTTCAAGAAATTAGCATTTTTAAAAATTTGAACTCATTTTTTCAAAGAGCGAATCTCTAACAATGCTTCGGCGAATCATAAAAAAATCATTTAGCACAATTTCTGAGTTAGTTTATCCTCTAAATACTCCCCCCCTTTCAATTTAAAATTCGATGATAAAATTGATTAGTTTTTGTGAAAAGAAACTGCTACAAAGCAACTGAAATGAAAGAACTGATAGGAAAGAATACTACATTAAATAAGTTATTTATATTAAATAATCAAAATATAAAATTGCAAAATATTTATTTGTTTTATATAATTTTTACATTTAAAAATGAGAAACTTTATAACATTCAGCTAATTTATACTTTACAATATTTGCAATATTCAAAATGCTTATAAGGTATCCACTTAAATCCTATTGGAAGGAATTCAAACATTTTGATTCTATTTATAGTTTTCTATTAATTAAGACACAGATTATTTAACCAAAGAATGTCACTGACTTATTGATCAAAAAGTTAAATTATTCATTTAACTCAGCAAAACCTAGAAGAGTTATCTATAAAAAATACCACATATGCATTAAGTTTCAGATAATTTCTTTTATTAAACATTTTTACCTTATATAAAGGGGTGGGTTGAATAGTTCCCACCAACAGCATTAATTTTTAAATATTGTTGCAAAGCTATTTTTTCATCTATAATTTCAGCGACCATCTTCTATTAATTTCAGAAAATAAAAAAATACCAATGAAAGGATTTGTTTGCATAAATGCTGGGAATAGTTAAGGGTAGTGAGGTCTCATTATTTTCTCTAATTCAACAATTAAAACTAGTAAAATTCTATATAAAATGAGCAAATCTCTAAATAATCTACAACTGCAAAATACAACGACAAACTCTAAGTAAAATTAACTCCAACTTCTGATGAATTTTAGTTTTTTCAAAGATTTGAAACTTTTTTTTTTTTCCTTCTGATTTGACCTTTCATTTAAAAAGTCTAGATTCTAGACTCTAGAATCTAGTCCTTAATAAATTAAGAACAGTGTGGTATCAGTATCGATCGTAATTATAAAGTTATCATTAAATTTAAAATTAAATTTTTGAAATTATATATTGAATGTTGTGGTGAATATAAACATAATAAAATACATCTTTTTAGTTTCGCCCCTGCATTTTTAACTTCTTGAAGACCTTACGAACTCTACTTAAAATGGCACTATCGTATCAGATGTCGGTAGTGGATGGTGAAAATAGAAAAATAAGTTTTCAAATAAAGGAATAAAACAAAGAAACTTTAGTAACCATATTTGGTGATAAATAAGTAACTGATCGCAATCGAAGAGCTTAGGAAAAAAACATGTTTGCAAAAATCAGTTTAGGAATTTATACATAGGGATGCTATTTGCAAATTTTACTTATTTAAGAAAAACATGTAACCTAAATATTTGTCATATCGAAATGACCTTTAACAATAAAATAAAACTACACGTAAAATTTACTCTTATGTATACATATATATATGGGTCATTCTCACAAAAACAGTCATTTTCATGTCCCCAGTATATTTTATGTTTGTTTTACAGCTAACGAAAAAAAAAAATTCAAGGAAAGTGTCCTTCAGAATGCAAGCTAACAAAAGAATAAAAATAAAATTATCAGTTTTTATTTTTTATTTAATTTAGGTAATTAATATATTCCAATATGTCATTCCCTCACTTGTCCCCACTGCTGATTTAAAAAAAGAAAAAAATTGTTTCTGAAATAATTTTTTTTTTTACAAATTCGTGTTTTTTATTTCAGAATACTGAAATATAGAATTCCGAAAATCAATTTTAAATTTAATTTCTGATAAAAATATTAACACAGCACTATTTTAAACTTTGTCCCCTTTACGCCTCATAAAATGTCANTTGAATTTTTTTTTATATTTATATCTATATGGGAAGATTTTTAGGTGCTTTTTTATTATCTCCACACTATCGGTCTTCCTCTGAGATTTTCAATGGACTGCATGGTATATATACTTTGTTCAAGACGGGACGATATTTTGGCAAGAGTATTTCCTAAATTTGACGGAAATTTTTGGCATTGGGACTTGGAGAGTGGCATTTATTCCATTTCTTTTCTCGCACAATTGAAAAGGCCTCTTCCTTTATCACAATGACAAGAATCTTGAAATTGTGGGGGCGATTCGGGCTCAGCGTCGACTTGATGATGATGGATTGAAGATTGTGACACGGGAGCGCGATCAATCTAAATTTTAAGTTTGAAACGAACAACATGCTTAGAGAATAAATGCAGGCGACAATGCAGGGAGCTTTCGAATTATGAAATGTTTACGCAAATTTATCCAATTTTCTTTTATAAAAATGTCTCGTGTTTGTTGTAAATTGCGATGTTGTTGTGATACTTAAAACATGCTCAGATTCTTAAAAAAAGATTAAAAAAAGAAAAAAAAGAAGAAAAAAGAATGAAATTTTATTTAGAAAACCGGAAAAAAAGATATTAATCTTTTCTTCAGCCCACACGATTACATCGGCAAAACCGAGTGCTTTCTGATATTGTATCAATAAAGCCGAAGCTAAATATATTAATACAATAGTGTGAGGAGCACTCAAAAAATTTTTTTTATGAAAATAACAACAAATAAAATAGATCACAAAAAGTAAAAATAAGTAACATGTAAAAACAGAAAATAAAATAAAAGAAAAAGTAAAAACATTAAAAAGTAAGCTGCAAGTAAATAGAACTCATAAAATAAGTTCAAAACAAGGAAAAAACTACAGAACAATGAAAAAAGGGGAAAAAAAAGAAAAAATAGAAAAAAATAAAAATAACAAAAAGCGGGAGGGGGAAAAAAAGGACAAAATTTTCTTTTTTCAAAAATCAGGAAAATAAAAGATATAATCTTTTCATCGGCCCACACGATTATATCCGCAAAAAAGAGGACTTTCTAATATTGCGGATATAATCGTGTGGGCTGATAAGAAGATTATATCTTTTATTTTCCGGATTTTTAAAAAATTTTTTTTGTCATTTTTTCTCCCGGTTCTTTGTTTTTTTTATTATTTTCTTCCCCCCCCCCCTTTTTTCCATTGTTCTGTAATTTTTCCCTTGTTCATATACATATATATTTCAATTTCATCGAAAAGAAATACCGTGAATTTTATAAAACCCTTTGATTGCGCATTAGAATCATGCCCCAAATTTTTGGCAGGATCTCTTTTTTCTTTTCCTTACCTGAAAGACTTGAACTGATCTGTAAAATCAATTAGCTTTACAACTCTTCATAAATCATAAATTTATAATAACTTAAGTAAATTTGGGTTTAGTACAGCATTTTTATACAAATAATATCTTTAAAAAAATTAAAAAAATGTCAGATAATAAGTTCAACGTTTAAATTTTGGAAAATCAAAAATAATTTCATTTTAAATTCAAATTTTATTTTCAAAGTATGAAAACGAATACTATTTTCTATGCCCAGAAAGCAGATCCAAAAATTCTCTTCTTGGTTGCCTATAGCAACTGAGACGCACAATATTATGACGTCTCGTCTTTCATTCAGTTTCTTTAAGGTTGTTTTAAATTGTTTCACTTTATACGGCGAGGTAATTTGGCATCTTTTTAAACTTTCGCCATATATATAAATCTTTATTGCGATCCAATTTACGACCCAATTTTTTCGAAATTTTGTCTACAGGATGAAGGGTCAGAATTCCAAATATGTAGAAAGAATATATATGTTTATTCAGAGAAAGTACGTTTTTGTTTCTGATTTCGTAACTTAATTAATAGTTAGCGCTAATTAATTAACATATTTGACGTCACTCCCAGTAACCATTAAGATTGACACTTCGTTCGTGAAAATTCGCTCATTAGAACGAAAGTTATTCAGGGTGATTCGTTTTTTCTTTGCGGACTGTACACGTAATAATTACATGTATCAATAAATATCTGATATTTTTTATACAATTTGCTTTAACTTATTACAGGAAAATAATATAATATAATAAGAAAAGGTTTATAATTTTTGAAGCTCCACAATTCATTGAATAAATAAAGTGAATACCTAATCCTTTAAATATAAATATTCTTTTAATACTGATAAATAATGTTTTCGCATAAGGATAAAAATGCAATATTAAAAAATAATAATAACTTAAAAAAAATACTAAATTTGTTTAAAAATTAATCTTTTATTTTTCACAATATTTAAAAAAAAATAATATTATAATTTCTACATTACAGGATGATAAAAAAGACATCTATTTATAAAAAAAAATGTTTTTAAATATAAATAAATTAGTTTAAATTGGAAATACAAAATAACTGAAAAATGTATTAACAGTTTTGAGTTCAGTTACATCAGTTTCAGTTACTGACACTGGTGATGTATCACCACTATGCTAAAAGAATCGAACATGAATGAAATAAAAGTATTCTTGAATAGATAAATAAGGCTGTTTATGACTAATCTAGCACTTAGTCCCTAATAGCTTAACCTGCAAGGTCAAACTTCAGTTATGTACTATTGAATGAGGGGACCAATTGAATTTGAGTACTGATTAATCTTCCGTTGTTTAATGTTTGAATTGAAGAGTTAAACAATATTAATAAAACATTATATGATCTTATAAAACTCAACATTCGTTAAATAAAATTTTTTATTCGAAACTCTTTGCTAAATTACGAGTAAATTTTCAGATGACTTCATCGTATTTCATAATTAAAAGAAAAGATTAATTTCGGCTATAAGCTGAAAAAATATTAATGAAATTTTACACTAAGCATGCGTAAGTAAAATTCCTCGTACAATAACCACATTTAAATATTAATCTCCCCATTTAAATATTTCTATATTTTCACCAAATCATTTTTTAAAAAAGTAATTAATTTTAATTTATCTCTGCTTCTACTAAATAAAAACAGTTTAAACTTTAGATTTTGCTATAGAAAAATACGTGGGGTTATATGGTATAAAAAAATTTAAACCTCATAATTCAAAATTTTTTCATCTACAATTAAATTAAATAATAAATAATTATTAAAAATTATTGTTTTTAATTTAAATTATCTTTCGGTAGATAGGTTTCCTAAGTGAGTGCAATTTTTTCCTTTTTTTTGGAAATCGCTCATTTAATTATCAAGATATGACTAAAAACAAAACGGACTCTATGGACCAAACTATTAGGGTCACAATTTCCAGATCACAGCCATCTCTTATGTTTTGCAGGTCAAGAATCCAAATATGTAAAAAAAAAAATTATTCAGAGAAATTACATTTTTGCGTCTCGTAACTTTATTAACAATTAGCGATAAAATATTAGCATATTGAAGGTTACCCCCTCATTAAGATTGACACTTAGAACGTGAAAATCCAACCATTAGAAAGAAAGTTATTCTGGGTGATTTTTTTTTTGCGCACTATGCAGTGCGCAAAAAAGAAGTTAAAACGAATCACACTGAATAACTTATTAATAGTTTAAGGGAGTGAACTTAAATATGCAAATCAATTAGTGCAGGCTATATGTATAGTGACGAAATCAGACACTAAAACGTATTTTCTCTGAATTCCTTGCAAAAATTATGTACTTTTGAACACAAATGTACATAGTTCATTAATTTCAACTTTCTTACTTTTAAATTATGAAAATGTATTAATAACATGCATAGCTAATTACGATTAAAAACAGTTTTTAATGCGTATCACTTTTTATGTAATGTCCATAGCTAAAAGCTAAAATCTTTCATCATACAGCAAGTTTAAACAAAATTGTAGAGTCAATGATACCGTATATCTTGCGAATATCAATATACCACTTCTCATATTTCATGCTAGCAATTTCCAGTTGATCAAACTGCACGAAATTACCACTGCACGATACCACAAGGAAGTAGTTAATAATTGGTATTCAAAAATATATTCAATGACCGATTTGTTGAAAATCTCTTAAGTTGAAAAAAAGTATACAAATTTGAGTTTAAAATCGTAAAAAATCGTAAAATAGTAACAATATCGCATTAGACATAACCTGAGTATTGTAAACAATGTTTAATTTCTTTTTAACCAGTAACATGTAGATTAAATGTAGCTTCGTGATAAATTATGTATGCATTATGTTCTTTGAACTGTTTTCATTCGAATCTTTAATTCAAAACTAAAGTTAAAAATTGTATTTTGCAGATGGAGTCCGTAAAGAAAAGATATCTGGAAACTGGACACTCAAGACTTTTAAAACAGAATCGACGGAAATCGACTTCATAAACAATTTTTCTGAACCTCCTTCCCTGCAACGTATTGCAGTAGTGTCGGTTGCAGTTGGGCTATGTATGGCTCCTGATATAAGGAATGAAATGACGCCTACTTCAGTAGGTTTTTTCTCAAACGATAGCAGACTTATGGCTGAGTTGGAGAAAAGAATATTAAACAGATTGTCCACTATCTCTTTGCCCTCATCCCTGAAGACCGAAATCTCATACGTTATTCTTCCCATTTTGATGCAGTTGTCGAAAGCGCTTCATAGTTACTGCATATGGACAGAATATAAAAGAAATCTCTGGGAGTATTACTTGAAGCATGGTACAATTTATTGGAGAGTTGAGGGAACAGTTGACATAGTGAAATCCCTTACGGAACTATTCGATAAGGGACGCTTAGGAAGCTTAAATATTAGCCATTTGTATAAGCGAGCTTGCTCTCGCTGTTTAGGGGAATATGCTTCAATTTTGTGGGAGAAAATTCCAGAACAATTTAGAAACCTATTTAGAATCGTTCTGGTTTGGGAAAATTACAAGCGTGATTTGATAATATATTGGACCTCTGTCCTCGAGAATAATTTAGGGAGTTTACTAACTAGACTCATAGATCATGAAAACATATACGATGATAAGCTTAGTATTGATGTAAATATGATTGCTTGTTCGATTCGAGTAAGTAATATAGTTGCCCTAAAGCACTTTTGGAAAAAATTGTCGGAGCAGGAGAAAAATGATCATTTGAGTAAATGGCTTTTGCAAGCTACTCGACGTATGGAATTTATATATAGTCTATTTTATCAGAATCCTTCAGAAACTTTAGATGTTTTATGTTTTTTATTATCTCATGTCAATCGTATAACTCAAATGACCGAATTTTTTCAGAATCATTCTATCGTATTAGTGTTTTTGTTCAGAAGTTGGCCATATCAAAGAATATTCTTGTCCACAATTTTTGAACTATTGAATAATCTTCAAGAAGACACTTATTCATTTATAATGCAGAATATTAGTTCAACGATGAAATTTCAGGGTTACATGGGAAATGAAATGATGATTTTTAAAGAAATATGGAGTGCCAGTTCTTTAAGACTAAGACGATCATTTCTGAAAAATGAACTTCTTTGCTTAGATGTGTTGTTGGATTTGTTGAATATAGGAAATCTGAACATGGCTATTAGGATATTAAATGATGCTTCCAAAGAAGAGATTAAACTATATATCTGCTTTATATTTGGTCGGCAAGAATTTAAGAGTGCTATTTACTCAAGCAATCTGAATTCACTCCTCATGTTATTATCAAAATCTACCTTGCCACCAGAATGTTATCCCTATAAAATCAATCGCAACGAGCTGATAACATCGTGGCTTAATGAACTTAATTATTGGCATATTTGTATTGAGTGGATATGCGATGGCAACATCCAAGCAGTTGAATCTTTCTTGAGATGGGCTTATCAATCTGCTGGAATTGAAACATTTAAGAAAACTAAGCGGCCTCCGTATGTTATCTATTTGGCACTAATATTTTTGTCCAATTATGAGCTTGTGAATCATTTGATGAATTGGTATTTCGAGACGAGGGAGGAAATTCAACAATTTAAAGCAGACTTTCTGCGAGAAAGTGATAATTATTTTTTCAAGCTATTCATAGAAATGCCGTTCATTGTATCAAAAACAGAAGGCAATGCGTTACAAAAATTTATAAACTACAACTTGTCTTCTCTTGAAATCACAGCAGAATTTCGACTTATTTGTCGTAGTTGTATAGAGTATGCACTGAGTAAAGGCTTTTTTGAAAGTGCCACCTTGCTTTTAAATGCATCTTTTGTTAATATCAATGAAGTAAAGCGTTACAAAAACGAACTTATACTATCTGAGAAAGGATTAAAAAAGGTTCTGCTCTTAAATCAATCACTAACTGATGATGACTGGAATCATGGGAAAGAAATCGTAATCTGGTCCTCGCCTCTATCTTTAAATACAGTCACAGAATTAAAGTCACGAATTCTGGAGCAGAAGACTAGTCACTCTTTCCAAGATGAATTGAATCCACAGATTTCAGCTCTCCTTGAATTACTGGAGAGTGTTGTTGAGAAAGATAGCAGATGATAGTTGAAAATTTTTTTGCGATCAAAAACGAATGCAAATAAAATCATATTCTCTGTCAAAAGACAAATCATGTTTACTGTCAAACGTTTAATTGTCTTATAATAAATATGTAACTCCGTTTTTTAGTGCTAGTTGTTTAAGGTTAATGAAACAATATCTCTTATATATTATTTGTCACAACTTCAATAATTAATTTAATTGTCAAAACTTTATTATTTTCATTTTCGTTATATCTGAAGAAATATCAAAAATTTTTTACGTAATTTATTTTTCCTCACTATTTCCAAAAAAACAATCACTAGGAAGATATATATAATAGTGTTCTGAGCCCCCTGCTCGCTTCGCTCTCAACTAACTTAGGTACATTGCAAATGCACAAAATTCTAAGAATTCAAAACAATTCAAAACAACTAAGAATTCAATTGAAATCCATATAACAACTTTTTTTTAAAAAAAAAATAGTATTATAGGAAAACGTTTCTCTATATAACATAAAATCATAATGATCTGACACCGTTTTCCATTGTTGTCAGCGCATTTTTATTGGTCGGAAAATCGCGTGGTAGGATCCAGTTTCCCCCCTATTCAATTCCATTTTGTTTAGGTTGTCATCAGCAGATCACACTTGGTGAGAATGCTCACTCTGGTCATTTCAGTATCCGTTTTTAAAAGCGCTATACGTTGATCCACCTCAGCTAGATTTGGCATGTGACATTTCTAGCGGCAATCATTGGTCGATTTTCTAGCTTTGCCATTTGGGGAGTTGTAATGGGGCTTTTTTTTTGTCACGGTGTAAGAGAAATATATATATATATATATAGAAATAGTCCCTGGTCAAATTATTAGACGCACTAAAAGATTCTGCGTAAAACCTTAATAATCAGGTGATATTATACAGATTTATTGTTTTTACGCTGCTGAAACCGGTTTACACTAGTTTACGTTCGTGTATCAATGGGTTAAATTAGACGATATATAAATTCGATAATTGGATAAATTAGATGGTCTATAATATAAATATAGAATACTAGGAGGCTCCGCCCCCTGCTCGCTAA
>NC_092212.1:10356698-10366230 GCF_043381705.1 Parasteatoda tepidariorum
CTAGGCCATACCTGTGTTAGACATTAAATAACATTAAAAAAAATATTAAATTTTTATTTTTACCAGCCTTATTTCTAAAAAAATTTTTTATCAAATTTTAGTTCTTTATTTAATAGCGATGGTATCCAAAAACTAATAAAATTACAAGTTACTTCTGTTACTGGGACCCAAAAGTAACGGTGACAAATAGCAGTGACAGTTATTATTTCCATATAGAATTAATCGATATTTTATATCGATTAATCGTTTTCATTTATCAAAACTTTATATAAATTAATCGATTAAAGCTTTTAATTAATAATCGATATTATTAGTTTTAGTTAATTTAATCGATTAAATATTTTAATTAATAATCGATATAATTAGTTTTTAGTAAAATTAATCTATATCATAAATTTTTTATGTAGTTAATTAAAATAATTAATCTTTATACTGAGTAGTCATTTTTATGGAAAGTGATGATTTTTAATAAACATTGTATATCGTAGTCTGATTTTTAATAACTAATATGGGACCTTACTTAATTCTTGTAAAATGTTAAAATAACAAAATAAAAGCTTTTATATCAGGTAAGATATTAAATAAAAACTCATAATTCTTCACATTACTAATATTTTCATAATGATATTACAGTGAAAATCTAATCTCAAAATATTTGTAGTTGAGTTATTGGCATTTAAAAATGACGAATGATGACATTAATTCATTATTTTATATTATAGAATACTGATTTCTTCATTAAACGTACTGTAAAATGCAAACTTAAGCGCAAGTGAATTTTTAATAATGTTGTCAAACAAAAAATATCACCGTATTAATGAAATTCCTCATAGCTTTTCAAAATTTCATGAAATTTTTTTCTCCTTTATAAAAGAAAAGAATGCATGGTATAAAAACAAAAATTTATTTAATTTTGTTGTTATAATGAGTAATTTAGATGTTTCCATAATTTCGCGTTTATTTTATCCTTGGCTGGTAGCATTTATTTCGTATACCAGGATCTGTTATAAAAGCCAACAGATGGCGCCACTAAACATTTTCTTTTAAATTTTGCTGATCGGAAAGGAAAAATAAACACTATGTTTCAATTTTTCTAATGTATATAAAAAATTTAACTGCCTTATGCAATTATTATTTATATTTATATCAGTAAATTACAATTTATCAATATGTTTCTTAGGCATGCATGGATGTGTGATTAAGAATCTATGAGTAATAATTGAACTCTACTAGAGTATAGACCAGTGGTCGGCAACCTGTGGCTCGCGAGCCACAGGTGGCTCTTTTGATGTAAAGTTGCGGCTCTCCAGTTCCATACGAAAAAATTAATAAATTGTTACCAAAGCCCTTAAAAATAAGAAAAAATATTTTTAAGTACCTAATTTCTCAAGAGCTTTCTATTCTTATAATCGTTAATTACAAACCGCTACCCTCAGGCCTGTCGTTAAGCCCGGTTAGAGGGGTGTCTCATTCCGACTCGATTCCGAGTATTCACCCGGAAAAGTGGCAAGTCTGTTGTCTGTTTGAGCATGCCGTTACCGACACCATGAAAAGGCACAAAAAAAGGATGATGCCTGCGACTCTGATCTTGTGAAACAGCAGACAAAACCCCGGAAATTTCTGTCAACTTGAAAAATCC
The DNA here is from genome assembly GCF_043381705.1 of Parasteatoda tepidariorum. NCBI lineage: Eukaryota > Metazoa > Arthropoda > Arachnida > Araneae > Theridiidae > Parasteatoda > Parasteatoda tepidariorum. The sequence continues at coordinate 10,358,338 of NC_092212.1, forward strand.
AGGGTGCTTTAAAAGTATTTATCTAGAAATGCCTTTTTCTCACGTTTTCTCTTGCTCTTTCTAAGAATAAAGACAATATCTTTGTCCATGTCGTTAAGAAAGGGAAGGAAAGGGCCCAATGCACATACAGCTGTGGTTTTCTCTATATGACTGTCCAGTTTCTTTTCACTCACCTCCCCAGTTACTTCACTGACCTGTCTTTAACTGTCCAGTACCAGTTTACAAGTACTTAGTTACTCAAAGCATATCTTATAAATTAATATTATTATTGAATGTAAGTATAAATTTTTTATGAATATTTACTATTTGCAGTCTTATTGTTTAAATATTAAGGTAAAATTAAATTTCATTAAATATGTTGTTATTTTCTTATTAAATTAATTCCTCAATTATTGCTTCAAAATTTAGGTATAAGACTTTTTTCAAAAAAGAAAAAAAAAATTTTTTTAAAAATATATATGGGTAAAAATTGATTCTTATGAAGTAGATAAAAAAATTTTAATCTCTTTTCCACTGTAAAATGATTAAAAGAAAGAAAAAAGAGCAATTAAAATTTTTTTACGTTATTTATATTCATTAGTAGGAGCTTGAAATAGAAACAGATAAATCACATTTGAATTCTAAATATAGGAATTCTTTTTCCTTTTTTTAAATAGTTATTTACTAAGCTTTTTAATTTTGTGTTTAAAATAGTAATTTATTTTTAAATTTAATTTTTTCAGTTGAGATTATTTTTCACAGATCTTATTTAATTTAAATTTCAAAAATCAAATTCTATATTTGTTCGTAGCAGTTGTTTTTATAATAAGTTCAAACTGCAATCCTTTATGAACAAAACTATACTAATGCTTATTTTATTAAAAATGTAATGTGTTTAAAAATAGAAAAGCTGCAGTTTTTTTTTAAATAATTTTTTTTCTATCTTTTTTGTTACTATGTTGATGTATTTCGTATGTATTTAATGTTTTTTATTTATATTTTAGATTTAAGTTAACAATTTTCCATTTGTTTAAGTTAATTATTAGTAAAAAGAAACTTAATATTTTTGTAATTATGTAAAAACTCAATTCACAGTTTTGTATTAAAAGGCACGATAATTAACAAAATAAATAATTAACAAAATTGTACTTTAACTACCTTAACTAGAAAAAAAAATTTTTTTGCGATTTAAGGGTATTTTTTTTTAATATTTTAAAAAAAGACTTGAACATTCTTCGGTAAAGCATTATTTACAAATCATCAAATTTTAAAAATATTTATTTATGATTTATCACGCTGCAATGTTTGAATACATAGTTAAATTTTTTTAAAAGTTTAATTTATTATTTATATAGTATTATTTTTATATAAAGAAATATTCGTATAAAAAATTTAGCATTTTACAAATTTAAGGCAAGAATGCGTGAAAAAATTTATCTGTGCTTCCAAAACTAGTTCATCCCCCCCCCAGAAAAAAAAGAACTATTTCTGTATCCCCATTCAAGATTTTAGTCACAGCTCTTATATTAATAACAATGTAAATTATAAAATGAATAATAAAAATAAATAAAATTATTAAATGAAAATGAAAAATAAAATTTTAGTAATAAATAAGCATTAAAAATAATTATTCGCAAATCAAATTACTAAAATTAAATAAATACGCATATAATATTTGAAATGCATCAGAAAGAATCCTACTTAGATTAAGAGTTTAAAAAAAATGCACGAGTCATAATTGATGTCTGATAATTTTTCAGTTTAATGTTTCAGTTTAATGAATAAATACTAATTTAATTTTCATCTACATTTTTTAAAGCCTTTGATGTGTATCACATGTTATTATCATGTAAAACATGATGTTATGAAAAGACCACCCTTAATATAAATTTTTATAAACCTTGTCAAAAATAAAGATAAAAATCTACTTCAGCGGATGTAGTAAATTAAAATTTAAAAGGGAAAAAACAAGCATATAAATTTAAAAAATATCTAATGCAATATATTGATATAATCTTTATAATAATAGTAATAATAACAGGCCTGTTTAATTGCCAGGTGAATGTTGAAGTTTTTAATTTATAAAGTTATTTAATTTGGTAAAAAATCGTTAATCGCCTTTTTACACTCGCCTTCCTCAACAGTGATTTGTTTGTTTTCGATTGTTAAAATTCTAACGTGTGACCTCTATCCGTTCGTTTTCGCGTTCACTTGAAACAAAATTTCTTTAAATGCATATTAAGAGCGGTCACTCCGAATTACCTGCATATTATTAAATTTAGCAATCAAATACATTAATGTTGTAATTTTGCGTATAAAAGATATTTAAAATAATAGAAGATCGTTACTTTCAATGACTTTTATTAAATTAATTTTTAAAGAAAATTTTAAATTATTTGAGTTGGAAAGCTCGAGGCTCTATAAATGTTTACAATAAATAGAAAATAAATAGAAATTACAATAAATAGAAAAAGTACGTGACCATCGTTTCTAGCACTTCATCTTTAAGTCGATTTAACGTTTGCCTTGACAAAAAAATGCAAAATTTATTTAAATATTTAATAATTAAGTGCTTAAAAATTGTTTCTAACAATAACAAGAATAGACGGTACATATTTCTTAAGAAAGGAAAATTGTGAAAAAATTCTGATATAATATAAATGAATATTATTACGGAATTGCTATGAAAAATTAAAAAGAATTATTATAAAATCTGTCTGATAAGATTGTGTTTCGTTGCACATTTAAAAAAAAAAAATCGCGTTTTCTGTTGAAAATTTGACAAGAATTAGTAAGAAAATTTACAATTTTCATCGAATTTTAATGACCCAAATATTCTTATCCCCCCCCCAAAAAACGAAATAAGTTAAAAAAATTAAAAATTAAATAAAAACTAAATTTTAAAAAAATTATTAGCGTATTTTAAAAATAAAGAATAAATATTATTCTGTATTCAAAACCGTTTTTTTTATTTAAAAATCATATATACATAAAAAAATATTATAGTATTAAATCAAAAATTTTCAGTGGCTCTTTAAAAGCGGGAAATTTTGTAAAATTGTAACTTTTGGCTCTTTCATTTCAAAAGGTTGCCGACCCCTGGTATAGACGAATACCCTAGAGTTCAAAACGAAAAAAAGGATATGAAAAACAAAGAAAATACTTCAAAAGCGGATTATCACCAAAGCGTTAAAAGCACCAAAACTTAACTGAATTTATATTTTGGATTTTTTTCGTTACCCTGGCTTTTATATCGATCGTAGACTTTCTCTCTACAAAATAGGCGAAAACGGAATTTCTTTTTTTAAATCTTATTATTTAAAAAAATTACTTAAAATTTCAATAACTTTTTAACGAATATTATTGAAATAAATAATAAGATATATTGTAAAGCAATTATTTATGTCTTTTTCGCAGGAGTGTTTCAAGTTGAGTTTTGTAAGTTTCATTCATTTAATGGTTGTAACAAATATTGATATAATTGTATATTCAGTTATCTGTATATAATAGTTTTTCATGAATTATTCACCCCGAGAAAATATGTTTCTTATTGAAATACATTTTTAAAAAAGCGGCTGTTACCTTTTTCGATTTTTTTTTTCAATTGAACAATTATAAACATAATAACTTATATGAAAATTCAGATATTTATGAGGGAAAATATATTAAATAGAGAATTTAAATATTGAATGGATATGAAATGGGATTTATTTATTCAAAAACTTTTAGTTTTATGATTTTAAAACTTAATTTTTTTAAATCAAGTATTTAATTACATATAAAATATTATAAAATGGTTTAAAAATTAATTATTTCAATTTGAGTTTCTTTTAAATATTTTTTAAATGTAAGGTGTTCTTAAATGTGATGTATCCGGATTCCCACGGTACGGATCCATCTCGAACTAAACAGGTTAAAAATGGAATAAAGATAAAAAGAAAACAAGCAATAAGTTTATTTTTCTTACAAATCATTTAATAAAATACGGTAGTTTATAATTTTTCGGATTCTACCTGCATGTATACTACGCCAATCACGAAAACCTAATCACTTATTCGCGCAAAAAAATGGAAATTTGATTTCCTTTACAACCTTTTTAATTGCAATAGAAAAATGTATAACAACTTTTCAAAATAAATAAATAAAAATATAGAAACCATTTTAAAGTTTTTACTAATTTGTAACTCATTATTTTATTCCTTATTTAAGCATATGTACATGAAAAGAAATTTTTTTTTTAACATTGCACCAATGAACCAATTATAAAGAAAATTTTTTATTATTTGTTAAATGATCAAAAATAACTAAATATGGAAAGTATATAAACATTTCGTAACCATAATTATGTTCATATTATGCTTTATTTTTTACACCCCATACAAATGAAGCGTTCTGTCATAATTAAAAATGGCCTAAAGAAGAATTATTTTTTCACTGAAACCTCTCTTTCTTTAAAAAAATAAAATAAAAAGTATTAATAAAAATTAGAATCGAATGATTTTTTCTTTTATTATGTACTATAACATAACTTTATGGTACTAAAGGAAATTTTCCACTGATCTTGCAAACTCTGAAAAATCTGAAACAATGACATAATTTACACAATAGAAAACCATTCGATTATATGTGCTCTTGAATACAATTAAAAATAAGTCATTTAAATGATAAAAAATACATAATAATTTTATTCGAAATATCAAATATTAAAACATTCTGAACATTATACAACAAATTATATTTGCAGCAAAAATTTGATTCAACCTTCTAATTAAAGAAATATTTAATGCAATTAAACTAATATGACTTTCACAAAAATCTAAAATAAAGAAAAAATAATCAAGTTGCAAAGCACATAAAACGGTTTCTAATACATATTAACACATTAATTCAAAATAAAAAGCAATTATCATTGTTTAATAAGAAACATCTCTAATTGCAAATTTACATCTTAAATTATATACAATTTTGAATTTCGAAACAAAATTGAATGAATGAGAAACGCAGAAAAAAAAATGCTCACATTATATGCTAATGTATGGCTTTTAAAAAATATATAGAAAAGGTTAAATAATCAAGTTGCAAATTGCTTAAAATGATTTCCAGTACTAATTAGATATCAATTCAAAATAAAAAGCAAAATTAATTCAATATTATAAGCAACATGAAACATTTTTTCGGGGGTGAATGATTTAATCATTCAAGTGGCCTCAAAATAAAAAAAAATCGAAATTGGTGCCTCAAAATCCTCCCAAAAATTTACTCTATTTGTTATTAATATGTTATTTCAACTTGGCGAATAACGGTTACACATGAGTCAGAATCAATGCCAAGACATAATTGGAGTCAACCACAGAGGAAGATGGAGAGCAATTATGAAGGTCCTATGCTTTAATTAAGAGAGAAGAGAAAAGTTTATTATATTATCCTTGAAAGTGAACCATCCAAAAATTGATGTACATGTATTTGACAGTAGCACCCACTTTTTAGTCCATACTTAACAAATCAGTACAAACAGCCTGCTTCTGATCCTAAGTGAAACGGCGAGCAACGTGAATGAAATTTAATATTCAAAACAATTATGATGTCCATAAGGTTAAAAATCTCTTAAAAAACCAGAACAGATTAGAAGCTCTTCCTTTTCAGGCACTTCTGTCAAAAAAGATATGAAATATCGTAAATTCTAGCAAACATATTGATCAATTGGCAGGTTACTGTGATCTTCTCATTCATAGAACCTAATGGATAATAGCTTCTTAAAAACAGGCTATTTATTTAATCATTAAAAGATCAGAAATCCAAATTAAAGTTTGATAAGTAAATTTACTAATATTTAAATATGATACATTTTGTCTGTACACATAAATAATCATTTCATAAAATTTAAATATAACTAGCTTCCCTTAAACTTTTTGCGCAATTCATTTAGAATGCACGAAAGGCATGCGTGGAAGAGTAATTTTTCTGATTTAATCTCCTCCTTTTATAGTTTATTAGTCGTAATTAGTATTTTTAAAACATACTAAAAAGTGTAAAAGTGTATACTAAAAGTGTAGTGACATGTCTTTTCGGCATCTGAACTTTTGCGACAGGATCATTTCATTATCCACTTTTCTCTTGGATAATGAAATCATTTAAGCCTAAAATATTTATCATATGTATTTTATAAATGTTAGGGTTAATGCACACATTCTTTTTAATAAAAGTGGGAAAAATGAAATTAAATTGGACTCCTTTATTTAAATACAAAAGATATGATTACTTTTATTTTGTGGGAATTTTTGCATGAGTTCAGTAATGCAATTCGTGCGCTAATGTGAGAAATACACTAGGAATTTGTATCATTATTATTATTTTTATAATATTATTATTTATTATTTTAATTTTAATAATATGTTTTTTATTTTAAGTTTTAGAAATTAGGAGAATAGTTTTGTAGTTTTTGCGGAAAGGGATGCTGCCAATAGCTCATCATGCAGCTCTAGTGCACCACAATTCTCATTCCTGATTTCTAGAAGTAAGGATCTGTTTTAACCAAGCTTTGATGTCTTACCACCAATCTACCCGTGAAGGGAAAACTTAGGCCACAGGTCACCGTCCACCTCCTTGTCCGTCACTGCTGCCACCCACCCCTTATGCACCGTATGGATTCAGACCCACTGGGAAGCCTATCGTTTATCCTAATTGGAAACGACCTGAACGCAAGATATACCCAGACCTGGTCCATGATACCCTGTACTGATCCTTTATTGGATGTCAACCAAATGGAACTCCCTGTGTTTTTATGGACACCTAAGATGTACCCGAAGGAGCACCCAGGTTCTAGGTATAATCAAATCTTGACTTAGATTTGCATTCAACTCAATCTGCACCGATTCTTGAAACACCGACTGAAGTTCCCGATTCTGCTGCAATTATTACAGAATCCTCATCCACTGCTATCTCTACTCCAATCATCTCTCCAGCCAAAAAGAAGAAGAAAAATCAAGGCTCTCTTTGATAATAAGTTTGTGATTCGATGATAAGAACGATGTCTCCCAAGAACATGAAACTACTTTTTGGAGGGTACACATCTGATACCTCCTGCGAGATGCTACAAACAGAATTAGAATCAGCTGATCTTATCCCCATTAATATTTTTCCTCTTAGGAAAAAAAATTTCTAACGATAGAAGGGTTCTGAACAACACGAAGGAATTTGTATAGCAACCTTCAGAAACGAAAATAACAACATCAGGCAGATATATCACACCACCAGAACTTTTCTACATCGACCCATCATTATTGAGCCTTTCCATGGTGGGCGTGTTTTAATCAAATTCTACCACTGCCTCGGTCAAAAAAAAGTCCGGCCATACTCAGAGGAACTGCGGCAATGCCGTAAGATGTGTAAAGTGCGCTGGACCACATAGAAGTTTCCAGTGCCAAAAAGACTAAGCCACAACATCGTCATGCGCAATAGCGGAGGAGACCACACGACCAACTTCTCCAAATGCCCATCTTGACAGTGCAAAAGGAGCCATGGAAGCAGACCTAACACCCGATCTACTATTATCAGACTACTCCCACCAGGGCTCGAAAAAACTTAAAAATTTTACCCGTCCCCGAGGACGGCTTGTCCAACAATATACCCGTCCTCCGTTGAGACTATCCCGTCGCTTCTAAATAAATAAAAATATAATTTTCTCTTATTTATTACAAACATTTATATAAGTTTCACAATGAATTAGTAGTTACTAGGATTACAAATACTTGGTTACTAATAGTAAAACCTAGTATTTCTTTTATGAAATAATTTAAATGACAAAGGTCAAGTTATCTGGAATGTCAATTTATCCAAGGGTACTTCGTTTTTTAAATGAAACAAATATGATGTTTGCCAGTTCCACAATCAAGCCAATGATTTACAGAGGTTTCT
>NC_092212.1:10367156-10370742 GCF_043381705.1 Parasteatoda tepidariorum
TTTTTTTTAATTTTCTCAAAATGGCTCGCAAAACCTAACTGTACCATCTTGAAGGTAAATGTGGTTTTAAAAAAAGTGGTATCTTGTCTCAATTTCAAGGAAATTTTTTCAAAAATTGCTTATAAGTGTTATGTTACTTAGAAATCATATGCGTCTTCCTTTTCGTGACAGTAAAGATGGACCTTCTCTTTCAAAATAAATTAATATAAAAAGTTTTTTATTTTATTTCTTTTTTAAGAACTATATCTCTATATATAAAATATATATTGATCGTCCTCTTCAAAATAAATTCATATAAAAAGTTATTTTTTATTTCTTTTTAAGAACTATATCTCTATATTTAAAAAATATATTGATCTTCCCTTTCAAAATAAATTAATAAAAAAAGTTTTTTTTTTTTTTAAATTTCTCTTTTAAGAACTGAATAGACTACGCCTATTTTTAAAGAACAAAAAATAGGCGTTATGCGAAAAAAAAGAAGAAAAAAAAACTGAAAATACCTTTTTTTTTTTTTAGCTGGTTAACTGGTTGCTTTTCTTGTTAAGGACATGGAAAGTAAATCAATAAGACTTCTATACAGGAATGAAGTTCTTATTTACTGCTTTAGCTATATTAAGACAAGTGTCCGAATAAAGATCTTCTCGTGGACAGTCACTAAATTGTTGTAAGATGGCCAAATAGGCCGGAAAGGAGAAAAGATGTTCTGCTGACATTTCTGAGTCAGGGCCACAGTTTCTGTGATACTTTTGATTCTGACTTTTTAGTTCTATTTTTGTTTCAAATTTTAATCCCTTTCATGTAGGGTGTTCTGAGTCTGGTCTGGTATGCTTTCGTAACGTATTTCTATAGAGTACTATTAGAAATGAATTCATCACAAGTAGGCGTGTCTTGATTCGAAGGCGGGGCCATTAAAAAAACTTCCCAGGATCAGAGTATTCCGATGACTAAATCGTGCTGCCATCTATTGGAGTACCACTGTCAAGCTTCTTTTTTATGATGCATTTACTAATCAGAGGTGGAATTAGGATTAATTTCAATAATTATTTTTACTAAAGTTTCATTGGATGAACTAGTATCAAGCTTCTTACCTTTGGTTCTCGTATTTTTTTTTCCTTTCTGTTTTCAGTAGTAGCAGGCATACTGGTAGTGATAAGTGTTCTTGTAGTATCTATTTTTTGAAAATCTTTCGTTTCAATTAATGCGTTATTCATATGATTATTTTGAATTATTAAGTAGATTTTTTTCATTTTTAAAGATATTAATGTCTTCTGGCAGTTTAGCTATCGTTTTATTTGACAATTCAATATTTATGTTAAGATTATTAATCCAACTAATTAGCATGCTTCAATTTAACTCACCGACAGACTAAATATTCTCGTCTGTCCGGAGATTTCCGTCAGTTACCATCTTAATTTCCGAGATAGTCCAGACACATTTGTGATTAAAACCACGTTCACTTCGAAATACAAAACACGCTCACATATTCTTAACATAATATAGGCAGCTAAAAATTGCTGACTTTAACATTAAGCAAAAGGGAAAAATAAATAAATTATGAAGATATTATATGGTAAATAATGAAGCAGCGACAAGCTGGTGAGTTTCACCAAAATAAATAGCTTGAACATAGAGCTAATGAAATTTTCTGGGTCATTAATTGAAAAAATAAAAGCTTTTAATAATTTTTTGCAATTTAAAATTGATATTTCTGATTTTATAAGCATAGATAATTTATTGTATAATTTAATTTATAAATGTAAAAAAAGTTACGCAGAATTTTTTTAGGAGCAAAAGGAATGCTTGCTCTATTGGCTGTTCTAAGACAGTAATATAATTCTCTCGTTTTATGAATGGTAGAAAATATTTAAAAAAAAATTAATATTTCATAAAAAATAGATGCCGTGATGGAAAAATATTTAAGCTCTAATACTTTTAAACTGAGTACATGTCATCAGAACCACAAAGTTTTATATAGTAACTATTACTATATGCTATATGCATACTATCTAGACAGAATTTACTTGGAGCATCGTATGATGTGCATTATATGAGAAGCAGTACTCCTGAGCAACCGAAAGAGGCCATTAAAAAAGCATGGCTGAATATCTGTGTAAAAAAACATGTAAAATCATATCCTTTTCATTAGAAAACTGCGTGTTTCAGGTGTTTAAAAAAATTTTATGAAATCAATTATTAAACTTTTTATTTCAATTTCCCTTAATAAATATTGCCATTTGTGCCTAAATTTTTGTGCCAGTTAAAACTGGTAATGTGAAAGATTATTTTTTTCCTGCTTAAATTTTTTAGCTATTGTTTCGTATCAGTTTGATATATTTTTTATCAATTTATTACGGATTCATTTATTGGAAAAAAATATGTATTATTATTGAATTTATAGGAAATTTTGTGTGTCCCTATACTTAGGGGCACATTGTATACAATTTTTAATATAAAAAAGTGAAAGATGAGAAAAATGGTTACTAACAATATCAGTTGGCAAATGCATAAATGCTCGATGCTTCAACGAACGACTTAAGTTTACTTGATGATTTTCTTAAAGACAAGAATATATGGAAATTTTTTGTAACATGTCATTAGCTAGTAGCAAATGGCAGGGGAAATGAAGATTTTTCCTTACTGTATGTGAATCACTACATAGAGAGAAAATAATAACAATGAATTTTCAACGAAACAATGATAAAACTCAGGGAGAGCTTTTTCTCCTTTTGTGGGACTAAATTATAAATTCTCTCTTATTTTCTTATTCCAGCAACTTCGTTTAGACAAGAAACTCATATTTTAAAATCCTAGTTAAAGTACTCAGGGTGAAAAAATTGACTGATTGGGAAATATTTATTACTTCTTCTTTCAGCATACAGCGTACAACTTACTGTGAAAAATACCCAGATGAATGTTATGACGATTACAACAATACACAATTCTGCAGCGAATATCCAAACTTCTGTGTTACTATGGATAGGAAAACAAAGAGACATACTAAAGTAAGTGCTACGTTCGTCCTATATACACCGAAGAGCCATTACATTATGATCACCCTGCTAATAACATGTCGGACCACCTTTAGCCCTCAAAACTGCTAGCACACGCCGTGGCATTGATTCCACAAGGTGCTGATAGGTAATCTGAGATATCTGGTACCAAGCGCTCAGCAACTGGTCCAGCAATTCCCTCACATTGCGAGGGGGTAGCGTGGCAGCACAAATTTGGTTTTCCAAGTTATAATTTAGAATTATAGTACAAATGCTGAGAAAATTCACAACATGAATTTTTAACTGATAAACTGGATACTTTCTTATTTAACATTGCTTATTTTATTTACAAACGTACTTAATAAGTTTGTGTGTGTAGCCTCTAATCATATTTCTTCCAATTCTTTCTTACTTATTTTAATAACTTTGTTAAAAAAAAGAAAAAAAGCTATGTACTGAAAACTTAACTGTATACTGGTAAGTTTACACTCATTTCTGAAAACATATGCGTTCTTGAGCGAATTGGAAAGTAAATGCGCACTTACTTTAAAATCTGCACAAAAATTCCATTTTTTTTTATAAAATTTAATATATAT
>NC_092212.1:10370863-10372870 GCF_043381705.1 Parasteatoda tepidariorum
TTCTATTTTGGGACTTCAAGGCTAAAAACATGCCAATGAATAATAATTAGATTTATACTTCAAAAGAGAAGTTATTTTAAGATCTTTCACTTCCATATAAGGAAAGATTAAACGATTTGCTATGAGTAATAAATAAATTGATGAGGCGTAAGAATACAGAAAAAGGCATATGACTGGGCCTCTTTACAACTAAAAATCATCCTATAAAATGCAGGAGCAATGTTTTAGCGTGACTTTTTGGTGTATAATGTTTACCAACTAAACTTCGTCAGATCTGACTGTAACTCTGTCTCTCCCTCTCCGTCTGGAGAGGGGTGAAACTTCTATTTCACCATCGTTTAGTAAAATAAGAGATTATGCACAATATGGACTCGTTAATCATGCTGCTTTGACTCTTAAATTACAAAAAAATAACGGTGTGGTTACACCGTTATGATATTGAAATAACGGCGGAACCACACCGTTATTTTTTAGTTAATTAGTAGTCAAAGCATGTTTTTAGCCTTGAAGTCCCAAAATAGAATTTCTACCCTTATCTTTTACTAAAGATATTTTATGAAAACGAAAGAGTTTTAATGCTTTTATTAATATAAAAGTATTTATAATTTTTGTATTACATATATATATATACAGTGGAAAAAGCTGAAAACAAGACATAGCCAGTTTAGATCTTTATGATACTCGGTGTTTCTCATAATTATCTTTCAACAATGTTTCTTTTTCTACCGACAATTGAATAGGCTTTGTAGGCTTTTTAGTCTCACCTCCTCCAAAAGTGATTCATTTGATTTTAATAAGTTTTTTTTTTCGTCTCTTTAATATTAAGATGTGAATCCTTCATGTGTATACTTTTTTTTACATAGTTCTTGGTAAGGATTCTAAGACTTTGTAATAAGTGTGATCATATTAGATTTTTATATCTTTCGGAACTTTGACTTAATTATTTTGAAATTTCACAGCTCCCAAACAGTAGAACTCTTGACGACTACGTCGTTATAGTGCTCGCTTTCGCGACTGGAAGCTGGCGGACGAATTCAGTCCAATCACAGACGCGAGCCTTATGGAAGGATGTCGGAACGCTTTTAATGATGCAGAAGACCAGAGCCGTTTTTATGTTTATAGGGGCCCTGGGCCTGTCATTATCTGGGGGCCCTTTATGAGTAAATTTAGAGAAAAAAATTTTATTTTGAATAATTTTTTTTTTATTTTAAGAGTAAAAAACATATAAATTAATTATAAAAACTTATATACATTATATTTTTATCGAAAATTTAAGGTAACAATACTTTTCGCGCTTTTTGAGAGGCGAATCTTCTATCACATCATCAAAATCAATTTCCTGTAAGACATACAGTTTGCTTTGCAGCTCAAAATTTGTAAGACTTAGAAACATCAAATTATGAAGGTGTGCAGAAAATATGCTAGGAGTTAGAAAGAATACAAAAAAATACAGTTTGATTATTAGTTTTTTTTTTTTTATAATCGTTGAAAAACTGACTCAATTTTGAGCCAATGTTTAAAGCTACGTAATGCTACGTAGCCTTGAAATTTTAAAACCAATCCAGAAGACAAGGAAACTCCTGGATCTGTTCGCAGAGGTATTGAATTGTCATAAGAACTTGGAGGAGTTTATGACCCCGACAGATTTAACATGCACCAGTCACCATTTTATACATGGGTATTATTCGACCGGCTGAATTCGAACTTCCATTCTCACGAGCAGAAGTCCATAGCCCTACCAACCAAGCTATCGTGGCCAAGTTATTAGTTTATTTTATAACAGCCCAATCAATTTCGTGTTTACGTCTACTAATGTTCAGCTCCGTAGCCTTGTAATTTTGAACCCAATCCATCATACAGGAGAACTCCAGGATAAAGTATTGGAAGAAATTTTTGCCTTCATGGAGGACGTTATGATGGAACTAACCCGCATTTACGGTACATAGAGAGGAAGAACACAAGTGCCTTTCACAGTTATCCTGACGGTAAAGGGACTCTAACCCATGA
>NC_092212.1:10373370-10399936 GCF_043381705.1 Parasteatoda tepidariorum
TGACTCAATATCTTGTCTTTAATGAATCAAAAATAAATAAACAGATTGTTCTTAATCTGTTGTACATTTATGATTTGAGAATGTCAAAGTTGATGGGTACTGTTTACATTATATTTTTATTTTACAAATCATAAAAAGTTTTCTTTAATATAAATTGTGTTCACCTCATAAATATACTTTAACTGCGACAAATTTTTAAGTCTTGGAGGCCAAAGCTGTGGAATTGGCTAATACGTATAAAGGAATTTATCGTTTGGGACATAACATTTACAAAAAAGTGATAAATCTAAGTGCGATTGTTTGGACGCAAATATTATTGGCACTGCAAATGGGAATCATCACATCAAATATAATCATAGATATCAGTGTCAGAAAAGTAAAAAAGAATAAATTTAGGTATAAACCTGATAGCAACAATCTCCTTATCATTACACGTATATAAAAAGAAAATGCTTTAAACTCATTAATTGTGTAGTTACTTAAATTAAAGGTTAAACAAAAAACTAAAGATTAAATAAAAACTAAAACTAAGTAAATAAAAACTAAACAATTAGGTACAAAACCCTGCTGCATTATTGAATATTGCGTTCACATACTTGGTAAAGACACCATAAATTATTTCAAATAAATTTATAAAAATAATTAAAAAGCTATACCCTACTTATATATCCTACACACACAACAACAAAACTTTCTCCTAAAAAGGAAATAAAAAAGTAAGAAATAAATATGTGTTTCAGGAAGTCCGAATAAAAAGAGAGTGATAATACACAAAAACTTTTAAAGCAGCTAAATTTATTCACACCTCATGTTCACTCATGCGTTTTTTAAATCGTATGTCGCAAGTGAAACATGCGCGAATTAATATTCGAAGATTTTCGCGAGAAAATTTGAAACCCGACTTGGCGAATGTAACATTGGCGAATTTCAAAATACGGTGCCAAAGAAGTGCCCGGGAGTCGACAATGTGTAAAGTCGCNCCGAATGTACAAGAATGTAAGGAAATATTCGATCTTTCACCGACGTATTTGGTATTTGTCGACATTCACCAGCGAAAGTCAACAACCACCGATTTCGGTCTTTCGCCGTGACACATATACTGCAGACCTGAAAAAATTCTTTGCCTCCACCGAAGCACTGGAAAAAATATTTTTTCCCCTTTAATTAGAACAGAAGAAAAAAATGATTTAGCAAAGTGGTTTCGGGGAGTTAAAACTGTAAAGTAAATTTTGCCTTTAATAATATTAAAGATAATGCATAATTTAGAAAAAAATGTAGTGTGAGAAAAATGGTACATAAGATGGGGCAGGAAAAAAAATCAAATATTTTGAAATTAAATAACAGTGGAAAAATTCCGAATTTCGGAAACTGCTGTAAAAAGACCAATTACATAAAATCGAGCAGCGGTGGCTCAGAGCACTCATATCCTAAATGAGATGATCCAAGTTCGAGTACGGCTGGTTGATACGAATTCTGCTCCCGTATTGCACCAACCACAGTGCTGATATAGTCAGTGACAGGCGGATCTCTTTCTCATCGTGCTATCCCGGCGAGGTTTTTGCAGTTTTCCGCTCCACGTAACTGAAAATATCATAGCCTATAAGCAATAGCAGTTTTAAAGTTTTTGTATTCGTAATTGCGTATTTTGCATTCAGATTTGTCAGGATCTGACGGAATTTCAGCCAACATAATTTTAATGTCTTCAACTGTCAAGCTCCGTTCTCGACAAGCGTACCGAGCGACAAGAATCGAACGACGATCGACAATAATACATTATGACATAAATGAACTATGTGCGATGTATTAAGACACATAATAATGTTAAATGCGTTTCTTGGAACCTACAAGCGATTTTTCTTAAGCAAGTTCATAGCGACATCGATATCAGTCACTATAAGAGCGTTCTACTTCTTGTTTCGTTTTTCAGTTTCGATTTATGGAGGATGCGCAGCCAATCCTTATGAAAGAGGAAAGGTATGATTTTTGACTACGCATTATCATGCCAAAGATAACCCCTTTAGTTCTTTTCGTTGTGAGGATACATGTCCCGGGTGCTCCTTTCAAAGTGTTGAGATGGGGGTAAACACCGCAGGTGGTATGTACGGTGAAACGACCCCAGAACCGAAATGGGTGTTTCCATAGTAGCAGATTTATTGCTTGCTTATTGGTTCGATATAAATTTTTAATACAGATGATAAATAAAATTGCCGTTTTATTGCTCAGAAAAGACAATATAGGAGAAACAACTCTCATGTTTGCCATCATTAAATACGTTAGATACATCTACTAATGAGTTATAAAAGAAAAAAATCGATGAAATAAAATAAAATGAACAAACTACTCATATTTCCCTGAATATAATTTTATCAATTAACCATTTTTGAAGAAATGGGAAGTTAAATATTTACTAGCTTTTTCTCTCCTTGTTCTTCATCTCCTTTTACTTTTTTTGGGAATAGTAGAATTATGAATATTCTGTGACTACTCGTTATTGTGAAAATATTCAATTTTCATCTCAAAATAATAGTCACCTTTCCTAGCAAAACATTTATTTTAGGAAAATTCTGAAACACGCATATTAATTAGCATAATATTAATGATTATCAGACACTTTTGAAAATAATGTTAGGAGTTACTAGTGCCACATAAAAGTTACTGGTGTTAAAAATACTTAGCCAGAGCACCATCATGCGCTAGACCACACTGCCAACTTCTCCAAATGCCCATCCTGTCAGTACAAAAGGAGCCATAGAAGCAGACCTATAACCCGATCTTCCTACATCAGATCTAAGCAAGATGAGACCACTCCCACAGCAAGACTGCTTCTGCTACTAGCTGCGCTGGAGAAATTAATTTCCAACGAAGAAGTTTTTAATCTTCTCCAAAAACTTATGACTTCTAAAAACACACCGTGAAATCAATCAAGTCCAACTCCTAGCTAATCACCGGGCAAGACGATGAAGTCACGCCTACTGACTCTTTTCCTTCACTCCCTTTTCCTATAAATGTGAAGCTACTACTTCGCAATCAGCCAACAATACTATAGAGAGGAGGCCCCCACAAATGTAAAGATGATGATGCAGTTCTAGTGCGATGTAAATAAAGTACTTACCCTACCTACCTAGCTCCCAGATCATTCTTCGAACCAGAAATGCTTATTTTATAAATGCAAAGCTACCAGCAAATTTTTAAAACTAAAATAAACAATTTTGCTAAATTTCACACTAGGGTTTAATCAAATATGGTATTTCCTCAAAACACGAATCTTTGTAAAAAGGTCGGTTAACCGGCAACCGCTGTGAACACGACCGACGAGTAAAAGAAGGTATAAGCAAATGAATACTTTATGTTAGAGCAGTGTTTCCCAAAGTGTGGTACGCGTACCCCCAGGGGTACGCGTTCTTATGCGAAATATCTTGCAACAAGCGAAAATTTCAAAAAAGTTTATTTAAAAACAAAGCTAGCCATGAAAATTTGAGATTACCTATTTTCCTATTGGCTATTTTTTGCAGAGTTAATAATTAGTGGTGTGATTTTTAGTTGTGATTTTTAACTTATGCGCAATTTTTTTGTAGTAAAAAATAGATTCATTTTTTATTAGTGGTACACAGCGTTGCGAAAAATTTAGAAAGGGTACACAAGAGTCATAAGTTTGGGAAACACTGTGTTAGAGCAATCCCAAGGTTTTTAACAGTTGTTCTTTGGAATTTCAGGCAATGTGTGTGGGGTATTTTTTGATCGGCTTGCCTTTTTTTTTATTATATAGAAGTAGGTGATAAAAAAGGAATACTGAGATAGTTAGGAATTTTACTCTCCCTGCAAAATATTTAAAGGTTATTTCTTTAAAAGTTAAATATATGCATGTTTAAAGGGGATTATGTATGGAAAGTAACAACGCCCCAAAGTTCTGTTATGGTCTATTATTAGTATATCGCTGCTTAACACATAGACATGCACTCGTTTCCATGGGACACTGTAGCTTTTTTTGAGTTATGTTCGGTCAAAGTTAGTGAAAAGTAAATCTTTTTTTGCCCTGAAAATCTTGGTTAAACAACAGTACGCCAATAATTTCTTTACTAAAGAAGAAAAGTCACTATTAATACTTTTAGTAGACATAGGAATTCAAACAAATATAAAATCAAAAATCTAATCTTTTTATTTAATTTTCTCAAAACGGCATCGTCGTTTGCAAAACCTAGTTGTACCATCTAGAAGGTAAATGTATCTACTAACTCGTGGTTTAAAAAAAAAATCAACGGTGTCTTGTCTTATTTTCAAGAATTTTTAAAAAAAAATTTGCTTATAAATGTTATTTTAGAAATCGTATAAGTCTTCCTTCTCGAGACAGTAAAGATTGACCTTCCCTTTTAAACTAAATTAATATAATTTTTTTTAAGAACTATATCGGTAATTAACATATATAATAATGGGATAAAAAATAGGTGTGAAGTGATAAAAAAATATAAAAAACTGAAAAAAATTGGTTTTCTTTGTTGATTAATTTTTTGCTTCGCTTGTTACGGACATGAAAAATAAATCAATGAGACTTCTATATAGGAACAAAGCTCCTATATACTGCTTTAGCTATATCGTGACAAGTGTTCGAATAAAGATCTTCTCGTGTACAGTCACTAAATTGCTGTAAGATGGCCAAATAGGAGAAAAGTTGACAGTTTTGAGTCAGGGTCACTGTATCTGTAATGCAGGCGTTTTTTTTTGTTCAATTACACGTTTTTTTTTTAAAGATTTTAATCCAATATTTTCAATAATTGGTTTTAATAAAGTTTTACTAGAAGAGCTAGTATCAAGTTTCTTACCTTTGGTTTTCGCTTTTTTCCTTTTTCTGTTTGCAGAAGTAACAGGGATACTAACAGTGATATGTGTTCTTGCAGTATCTATTTTTTGAAAATCTTTCATTTCAACTAATGCGTTATTCGTATGTTTATTTTGAATTATTAAGTAGATTATTTTCTTTTTTACTATTAATAATATCTTCTTGCAATTTATCTACCGTTTTATTTACAATTCAATATTTAGATTAAGATTATGATTAAGATAGCTTGGTGCAACATCTCCACATCACTCCTTAAAAAACTCAAAACATGCCAGAACAAAATCGTCAGGAAAATAACAAAAGCAAGATGGTTTATCAGAAATAAAAACATACATCGTGACCTCAACATGGATTCTTTAGATCATCATATTGCAAAACTAAATTTCAGATTTTTTGAGAAAACCATAAATTGTGAAACCGCAGGATTCAACGAAATTTTTACTTTCGAAAACTTAAGAGCAGACGTAAACCTCAGGCCGATGGTAGCTTACTTTTGCAGTGACGTAATTTTATCTAAAATTCAAAATATTTAAATTCCTTTTACTTCAATTGCATTCCAATTACCAGAAAGAACCACCCTAAAGATCACAATTCAAGACGAATGGGAAAAAGGCCGCTAACAGCCCCAGGCGCCCAGATAAATATTGATGATGATGATGATAAGATTAAGATATAAGATTATAAATATTAAGATTATCACCGACAGACTGAATATTGATGTCTGTCTGGAGATTTCCGAGATTGTCCCGACTCATTTGTGGTAAAAACCATGTTCACTTCGAAATACAAAACACACTCACATATTCACAATATCACTCAGTATAATCGCAAGTAAGTTAGTAGTACACAATTATAAAACTAATTAACTACTCACTGATGCGTTATCGAGCATTTGACGTACTGATGTGAATGTCAACTGACTTTTTTGAGTGAAAGATGTAAAAAAGCTGCGCATCATGTAGACTTCTGAATCATTTACACAAAGTTGACGGGAAAAATAATTTCAAATCAATTTCACAAAACAAAGAATCATTTCATATTTGTTTATGTTTGAAGCTAATAAAATCAGACAAAGAATCTTATATTAAGACATTAATATAGAAGAATTTTTCTGCAAATGTGGAGAAAATTTCACAGCCCTGTATCCCGAGTTCCTATGAATAACAAATCACGGAGGAGGACTGCGTCGCTCTACACCTATGAAGTTCTCTGGCAAAAATGCAATCGATTGCATTTTTCGATTACAGTAATCAATTGCTTTCTAATCATGATTACAAGATAACACAATTTTGATTACAGCTGTAATCTTGATTACAACAAATAATTACAGAAATCAATTACTTGTAATCATGACAACCTAAATTACAGCTGTAATCGTGATTGCAATAGTCGATTAGAATAATCAATTACTTACAATCATGATTACATTCTTAAAAATTTTGATTACAGCTGTAATCGTGATTACAATAATTGATTACAGTAATCAATTACTTATAATCTTGATTACAATTCACCAAATTTCTTATTACAGCTGTAATCGTGATTGAAAGTAAACTTTACGATTAGACGAATGTCTGGTGAAGTTCTTATTTTATACAATCTATACTCCGGTACACCTTTTACTAATTTAGTTTTTGCTACTTCATATCAATGCTGTATGCTGCTCAATTTTAAAAAAATCTACCGGAACTTAAATAGATGTGCGTTGTTCCGGAAGAATGGTAGCAAAGAAAAGTAAAATGAACTCAAAGATTATCCTGGTAAAGAATAAATTTTGCATGTAGCTTTTCTTCAAAAATGTCATTAATTTCCTCATTATGTAAATGACACTACTTAGGTATTTTCCGCTTTAACCCGTATTTTACTATCGTCCAATATATGGAGGGCAGCCACAGTGGATGTTGTTATATTTCATTATTTTTCACTACCAAAATAAAGTTTTAGATGGCTTAGCATTAGTTAAACTCATTTTATGATTAATTTTATATATTTCTTTTTTAGGTTTTCGAAAATAGCTATTTTTTATTTTTTTATTTGACGATGATTAAAATTTCATTTTAAATAATTGCAAGAAGAAAACATCAAATTGTTTTGCAATTTAATAACCGCAAGCTCTTAATATTGCATTTCAGTAAACACTGAATCGAAAAATGTATATTTAAATTGGTTTTACAAGTAATTTAGAAACTGTGATATATTGAGGACAATGGTAAAATTCCCCACTAAAAGCGCCCACCTGAGGAACTCTATTGCATCTGGATTTCTCTGAACATAAGTCCAGAGTTTGCTTTTAGATTAATTGAATTTTAACAATTGAAAAGGCTCATGACTATTTAATGCCATTGAGCAATGGATTTGATGATAGTGGTGCTAAAATGGTAATAATGCCACTTGATCACTGATGATGATGACATAGATGATTCCTGCACTAGCATTCATCATGGACATGCTATATTCGATAAAAAATCGCAAGAAGAAACTGCAGAAAGTATTGAAGTTATAAAGCATAAAAAAAAAGAAAAAATACTAAAGAAATAAATATTTCTGGACGAAAATGGACTAATCGAAATTTTTGTCAGCGTCTGAGTTATTTCATAGTGAACGTCGTCAAAAAATGGTGTACATGTTTTTTGGAATGATCGCTTAAAATATGATTGCATAAATAGTTCACGAAAGTAACAAGCATGCTAGACAAGACAAAAAAAAATCAAGAATTTCATCTAAAAACTGATAAATTGAAGCAATTTTCGAGAATTATGTTCTTTAGCGGTTATAAAATTTTTCCTTGAGAAAAAATGTGCTGGGAAAATGCCCTGATGATGGAACAACGCTCGTTAGTCTAGCAATGTTTAGAAAAAGGTACTTTGATGTTAATAAGCATTCACACTTCTATGACAATACTGCAATTGATTCATCTTATCGCTATTACAAAGTTTGTCCAATTCACGAATGAAGCTATTTGGCAGGTTTTTATTACATTTAAATGTTGATGAAAGAACGGTTCGTCATTTTGGAAAACTTGGTTGCAAAGTGTAGGGTAAACTAACCAGTGAAGGAACACTTAAGCGTCGTTTGCCTTTTAAAAAATCATATTAATTTCAAAATTCGTAATTTTAGTTAAATGACAGTGTCAACATATTTGTTACTAATTGCAAATTATATAAAAAAAATTGTAGAGAACTTACATAATATTGTTTTAAAGTTTTGGAGGTTCAAATAACAAGTATTAAGAAGACCCAGTGAAGGAACAGCTCTTACCAGTGAATGAACACCCAGTAAAGGAACACTTCATTTTGGTTATATTTTAATGCTCTTTATAAATTTATAAGCCTTACAAATATTAAAAAACAAGCCTATTCTTGAAATTATAACATATAAATACTTGGAAAATGTTAACTATTTTTTGTAATCATGAATCCTTATGAATCATGAATAACTTTTTTTTGTAATCATGAAAGTTTCATATAGGAGCGGATATCGTTTTTCCTATAACGTAGTTTTAAAGTCTGGCTGTGATGATGGGTAAATTTAATCTAGAAATATGATGTCGTGATTATGTCATATTATTGAAAAATTGCTCCGCAATATGTCTTATGTATTTCTCTTCCTTAAAGTTCTGGCCACGAAAATATTATTAAAACTTGCTCCACATGGTCATACCAAGTGAAATTTGAATTTGGTATTAGACTAAGTAGCCTTTGGCTTTATTAGAATGCGATTATTGAATACTGAAAGTTGTAGATTTTTGACCTCCCCCTCTAATGATGAGCATATTGGATGGTCGGGTATAAATGATTACTATCCAGTAGTTGTTGGTCCAGGTTTTATTGCGTATGTTTAAATTCATACTTAATAAGAACTCACACATGGATTAAAATGCTAAAAGAAAAATTTATATTCAAGCATTCAGATTCATATTAACTCACATCTCTGCCATCAGGTTGATAAGCAATAGTATTAACACGTTGAACGCCACGCTAATTTTACTTGACTTGCCCATCTGGCCACGGTAAATAACTACAAACTAAATTTGCAAATATCAGACAGATTTTGCTATTTCTTTAGAAGGTTTATCATGACATATCTAGAGATCCCAACTTGCGCCGGACAGCAAATATATATTTTAAAGTGGTAGTTTATCAATTGTGATTCTTGGTTTAATAAATTAAATTTAGTAGATTTTGATCCACAATTATTTCTAAATAATTCGTAGGCTTATATAATTCACCACTTTATAGTAGTCATGACATGCTACACCTCGTAAAAAGCAAGTAAGAATAGTCAAATATTTGCAAAATTGACTTTGTAGTTATTTACCGCTTTTTAGAATATTTTGCCGTGTCCGAAGCAATTGGCATCTCTGTGTAATGTTGTTTTTGCAGCGTATATTCGATTTGAAAAACGAAGTTTACATATTTTTGGTGGAAAATAAACATACTGTCATTCGTTAATGAAAATTGACTCTGATAACTCAGTTACATGGTAGATATTTTCGAAAGACTGAACGGTTAGTGGCCTTACCGAGTTTACAACCATATCCAGCATCTTTAGATTTATTTGTAATAGTTGACAGGAAAAAAATGTGCTATAAAAAAAGTTGCAAATTTTAATCTCTTTTAACAAAATTTGGACTTTTATGCTCCACCACTTTTTTTGTCGCCTCTTGCAATCCTGGAGTAAGGATTTCCTCTTTTTTTCATTTCTCTAATTTTTATAAATTTTTTCTTTTTACAAATAATTTATGTACTTCACAGACAGTTATGGTCATGATGAATAGGCTAAGGCCATGTTTACCTTAGGTAGGTAGTTTCGGTGTACAAATGAAGTGAAGTGACGAGCGCTAGTCAGGATCAGGTTGAGAGTGTCATTTTGCCTGTTTAGAAAGAAAACAACATGCTTTGCTTTCTGAGTTTCGTTTAAAAATCAATTAAAGAAATTCATTAAACTACCACTAAATTTATAATAATTTAATTTTTCTGATTTTCTAATCCACATTCCACAAATTGAAAATGCGCTACATACGACAGCTATCCACTTTATTCAAAGAAGGCATATGCAGGTATCAATAATATATATATACATAGGTTGTTCCGTTCCATGTAGGGCTTTAGAAAATTCAGATATTGATATTGAACGAAAAGGGCAAATGAAATTTGATGTTGAGAAGACGTCTCTAGCTAGTAGGCTCATTTCGTTCTCTAAAAATTGCCATTGTCAATTACCATGGTAAATTTTAGCTGTATTTTCTCATTTTTGTTATTCGCTTATTTAAATTTTTCTTTATTATTATTTTTTTGCGTAAATAAATAGAGATTTAGAATTGTCGAACTTCAAAAGAATTCTTTTTTATTGCTTTTGTTGTGTAGACAATGGGAATGGAGTTTCTTTGAATTTTAAAGACCGTCTTGATTCTGCCAGAGGCTGGTCAAAAATTTCAGAATAGGTTTGAAAAATTCGGTTCGAATTCTTCTTCTGTTTCAAGCTTCACAGTGCATTCACTCACTGTGAAGCTTGAAGGAAAAACAGGAAATGAAACATCATACAGTCGAGTTGAAAATAAGAAAACACTGAAAATAAATTAATATTAATCATTTTTATATATTTTTTCAACTTGCGTTTATTTTAACAAGATGAAATTGTAATTATCGTCTTTTGGGTTTGTTTTGTATTCTCAGAATTTTTTTAAGCTCATAACATCACAGATTTAAAAATAAAATTTCTCAGAAACAAAAATCGTTGCAGAAAAATGAAAATCGCAAAGATACAGGAATTCATTTTTAAGAAAAAGATAGAGATCAAAGTAATGATATTAATATAATTTTCATTCAAATTTTTTTTTCTCCGCACTTATTTTGTAAAGTGATGATGTTAACATGACTTTTATTCTCATTTTTTCTTAACATGTATATATTTTTGGTAGCTAAAACCATTTTTTAAAAAAATTTCCTTTTAAAAACTTTTAGATAGAAATAGGCAAATTGAAATTGATAGTTTAAATTGGTATGTACACAGGAGTGCTAACTTTCGCAGGTTTTTGTAAAACCTTATTCTAGTGGAAGCTACGTAAATGCTTAAA
Source organism: Parasteatoda tepidariorum (assembly GCF_043381705.1). Lineage (NCBI taxonomy): Eukaryota > Metazoa > Arthropoda > Arachnida > Araneae > Theridiidae > Parasteatoda > Parasteatoda tepidariorum. The sequence continues at coordinate 10,384,281 of NC_092212.1, forward strand.
TGCATTTTTTTTTATTCATTTAAACTTATTTTTCGTACCGCTACTTAGAAATGATTTAAAAATTCGTATGCTACGCCACTAACAAAGATGCCAATTTTCTCCGGACAGCCAAAAAAATTTTAAAGTGGTAGTTTAATAATCGTGGTTCTTGGTTTAATAAATTCAATTTAGTAGACTTTTATCCACCACTATTTCTAAATATTTCGTAGGCTTATATAATTCACCTGTTTTAAATAGAATTTAATAGTCATGTTGTTACTCAGAGATGCCAACTTGCTCCGGACAGCAAATATATATTTTAAAGTGGTAGTTTATTAGTTGGGATTCTTGGTTTAATAAATTAATTTTAGTAGATTTTTATCCGCCACTATTTCTGAATAATTCGTAGGCTTATATGATTCACCACTTTATAGAACTTATGTCATGCTATACCTTTTAGAAAGCAAGCTAAAATAGTCAAATATTTACAAAATTTACTTTGTAGTTATTTACCGTTTTTTTAATTATTTTGGCGTGTCCGGAGCAGTTGGCATCTCTGTCCTCTGATATGAGCTCTAGCTGCATACACTGCTTCTCACTCAGATGAATGAGTTCACATAGGCATAGGCAAATAGTTACAACATGCTATACCTTTTAAAAAGCAAGCAAAAATCGACACATAATTGCAAAATTTAGTTTGCAGTTCAATACCGTTATTTTAATTATTTTGTCTTGTCGGGAGCAGTTGGCATCTCTACATATCTGACTAAAGTGGTGAATTATATAAGCGTACGAATTATGAAATATTTACCCCGACCTGCCTCAATTTAGGGCATACGGGTAAATGTTTATTAAAATCAAGAAAAGCAGAAAAGTACATAAAATACAAAAAGTGCAAAAATACGAAAGCATTACAGAGTCTGATGGCGACAGCAGTTTAAAAAATTAAAATGCTCCGACAGTCCCGCCTTATAGTGCCGAAAGCGACGGGACCTCCTAAGCGTTCGAATTATGTAGAAATAGTGGTGGATAAAAATCTACTGAATTGAATTTATTAAGCAAATTTTGAATAAATTCTCTGCAATTCCATAAAAGTGGGCATATTTTATAGTTCTATATCATGTTATACGCTGTCAGCCAGCTGTTTTTCGCGGCCTATGTGAAAGGTCAGTGCCAGCAAGCGGTGGTTGACGCAGCCTCAATGTAATTTCAGTGTCAGCCAAAAGTGGTTGACGCGGTCTAAATGTAATTTTCAGTGTCAGCCACCGGTGGCTGACGCGGCCTAAATGGAAAGTCCAGTGTCAGCCACCGATGGCTGACGCGGCGCTCAAAGTGTTAAGTAAGAAAATTTAGCTAAAGCGGAAGAACAAATTCCTTGATGAATGGTAGGAGCCCCCAAAGTTATCACCAGTAGATTTCTTAGAAAAGATGTCCAAACGGATAATATAAATGAATATAGCGAAAAGTTCAAAACGAAATTTTATGATGATGCACAAGTTTGACGATGACAGATGGCAACTTCAATCATATTTTCGAATAATCATAAGTAATAATTCAAAATGTAGTCCAGTAACAACTTTTGTCTAGTCGGATTGTCTGTTGTCCAAATAATTAAAGAACACATAAAAAACAGTTAAAAAAATTAACTGAGTTAAAACATTTCTTGCTGTGGCAAATCCTAGGAAGAATCAAAATCTGCACCTAGGTCTGTTATCTGTTGGGGGCAACGTTCATAAAGAGTAACACCTACTTTCTAGCCCCATTATGCTCGGAATAAAAAAAAAAAATCATGCACAACTTTCAGATGCGCAAGAGAAGCTTCTATTAAAAATAGATGTTAAACTGCATTTAATGACATTTAGAACAACTTTCAATTCACTTACATTAAAAAAAAAAAAAAAAAGNAAAAAAAAAAAAAAAAGTGACTGGCGGAGACTGCTTTTGACGTCAAGATACACTTTAGGTGGTGTTCATTTAATAATGCTCTTATTAACCAGAATGATTTTTGAAAATGAAATATTTTGTCCTGTTGTCCTTTTTTAACATTCGAATTTTATATGAAACTGTAATTTAACAGATATAATTTTTTTTGTACGACTAATTTATTACCCCACTAATATAAAGTAACTTATATTTTTCGTTTAAAATAAAAATGGATCGAAAGTGTTATTAAAACTGAGAAAATGCTCTTACGATAAGAAGCCACCTACTATTGATGCCTGTCTATTTCCCATAAATAGTTGTTCTTCACTTAATTACGACTTTAGCAACAAAATAACTCGCTCCCCCATTGAAATAACATTCATTAATCTTGACTCAATATGGGTAAAGGGACAATCCGATATGGGCTCTATAAAGAATTGTCAGATTAACCTACTATTTCATATCCGTTATTCAGGGCCCGACTTAGCCTAATTGGGACCCGGGGCAAAAACTTCTTTGGGGGCCCTCTCTGCTTTACTACTTCAGTAATGAAGAACTAAACTTTATAGAGGTATTTAAATTTTTCACCTCATTATACATATATAACAAAAAAATTAACTAGAACCTAAAATAGCTAAAACCCCCCCAATGGTCAGGAAATATAGTCCGGTCCACTTCATCAATTTTCTAAGAATTCCATGTTCATCATGCCGATTGTAATTTTCTGATTGTTAATTTTGTCATCTAGCTGCAAAAAACCCATATCCTTGCTGACATTATGGCGAAATTTAGCTAAATTTTCTCAACTGTGATGGCTCAATTAGACCAATCAGAAGCCTGTATTTTGTAAACATATCGCATTTTGCGATATGTAAAAATACAGGCTTTTGATTGGCCGAACATGTCCATCGTAATTGCGAAAGTTTAGCTGAATTCCGCCCTAGAAAGCCATGGATTTACGTAATATAGATTTTTTGTGTTCATACAACAGATTAATGACGAAGCTAACATAAAACTGACGGATTTTATTTTGTTTAAAAAAAAATTTCATTACGGAAGGGAACCTAAAATGATCTTTTTATTCGAATTGGAGGCCCCCTCTGATGTGGGCCCGGGGCAACTGCCCCGTATGCCCCTGCCTTAGTCAGGCTCTGCCGTTATTCAGTGAATATTGGCCCTATATAGAATAATCCTATACAGACAATTATGATCTNGCTACGCCACTAACAAAGATGCCAATTTTCTCCGGACAGCCAAAAAAATTTTAAAGTGGTAGTTTAATAATCGTGGTTCTTGGTTTAATAAATTCAATTTAGTAGACTTTTATCCACCACTATTTCTAAATAATTCGTTGGCTTATATAATTCACCACGTTTAAATAGTTGCACCGTGCAAAAAGCAAGCAAAAAGTGCCACATAATTGCAAAATTTAGATTGCAGTTCAATACCGTAATTTTAATTATTTTGTCGTGTCGCATACCCTCCAACTGCTACGGAATTTCCGTAGTTTCAGAAATCTTCTTTTCATACGGTAGCAAAATTAATGTCTTAATATTTAAAAAAAATTAATTTTAGCGTAACTTGTCCACTATTACTTATAAAAGTGCAGGCCATATGGCTAGATTCTTAAGTTCTGATAAAAGTTTTATGAGAGATCCATTTGCTTTAAAAATTTCTTCTTTGGTTCGCTACCACTAGAAAGAATTATTTTCAAAATCCTCATAAGTTGGAGGGTATGGTGTCGGAAGCAGTTGGCATCTCTGCATATCTGACTAATGTGGTGAATTTTATAAGCGTACGAATTATGTAAAAATAGTGGTGGATGAAAATCTACTTAATTGAATTTATTAAGTAAATTTTGAATAAATTCCCTGCAATTCCATAAAAGAGTGCAAATTTTATAGTTCTATATCATGCTATACGCTGTCAGCCAGCTGTTTTTCGCGGCCCATGTGAAAGGTCAGTGCCAGCAAGCGGTGGTAGACGCAGCCTAAATGTAATTTTAGTGTCAGCCACCGGTGGTTGACGCAGCCTAAATGTAATTTCAGTGTCAGCCACCGGTGGTTGACGCAGCCTAAATATAATTTCAGTGTCAGCCAAAAGTGATTGACGCGGTCTAAATGTAATTTTCAGTGTCAGCCACCGGTGGCTGGCGCGGCCTAAATGGAAAGTCCAGTGTCAGCCGCCGGTGGCTGGCGCGGCCTAAATGGAAAGTCCAGTGTCAGTCACCGATGGCTGACGTGCAGTCAACGTGTTAAGTAAGAAAATTTAGCTAAAGTGGAAGAACAAATTCCTTGATGAATGGTAGGAGCCCCCAAAATTATCACTAGTAGATTTCTTAGAAAAGATTTCCAAGCGGATGATATAAATGAATATAGCGAAAAGTTCAATACGAAATTTTATAATGATGCACAAGTTTGATGATGACAGATGACAACTTCAATCATATTTTCGAATAATCATAAGTAATAATTCAAAATGTAGTCCAGTAACAACTTTCGTCTTGTCGGATTGTCCAAATAATTAAGGAACACATAACAAACAGTTTAAAAAATTAACAGAGTTAAAACATTTCTTGCTGTTGCAGACCCTGGGAAGAATCATAAATCTGCTAAAATAGGTTTGTTATCTGTAGGGGACAACGTTCATAAAGAGTAACGCCTACTTTCTAGCCACAGGATGCTCGGGATAAAAGAAAAATCATGCACAACTTTCAGATGCGCGAGAGAAGCTTCTTTTACAAATAGAAGTTAAACTGCATTTAAACTTCTTTAATGACATTTAGAACAACTTGCAATTCACTTATATTAAAAAAAAACAACAAAGTCACTGGCGGAGACTGCTTTTGACATCAAGGTACACTTTAGCTGGCGTTCGATCTTATGATTTTATTAACCCTTTGACGGTTAGGGAAATGAGCAGTGTTTTCGTATCATTAATTTGCGCAGTATTAAGAGCAAACAGTAGTCGAAAGTGGCAGCTGTTTTTCCCCGCCGTTCTTCCGAAAATGTCACCCTTCTCTGGCGATGCCGACTATTCCGCTTTCTGAAATTGTTATATTAAAGTGGTAGCAAATTATGTAGTAAAATTCGTGTAGAAGTACAGTTACGCTTACTTTTTAATAGAGTAACCAGTAGATTGTTGCTTTAACGTTGCATTTAATATGATACTTATAATTTTTGATATTTAGTGGTGAAAAAATTACTTAAAAGAAAAAATACAAAACTGAAAGTAACTTGAATTTCGTTATCACTAGGAAATATACTATTTTACAAGGGGGGGGGGGGCAAATTGGCATCTCTGGCGATGCCGTAGATAGCTTGCCTCACGCCTTTTAAAAATTTCTTATTGTATTTGTAGTACATAAATAACAGTTTTACATACTTTAAAATAATAAGTGATAATTATAAAAAAAAATTATAAATGATTATAATCAATTACATAAATAACAGTTAATTGTAAATATAAGACAAAGATTAATTTGAAAGGACTAAATGAATACAACTAATGTAAAACTTTATGAAGCATTTAAATACAGTAATTAACTAAATATTCTGAACAAATTCTTCATCAGACTCAAAACTTGATAAGCTTTCTGTATCACGATCATAATCATCATCATAACTATCTAACTTTCGCTTTTCAGCCATTTTACTTTACAAACACCCTAAAAAATGCGCCAAAATGCGCATAAAAAGAACAAGGTAAAAAAATAAATTCCCCTGCATTATGAAAAGAAATTCATGGAACCCGTACTGCCATCTGTAGGCATTAAAACTAACTACGTTTCGTGAGTAGGATTCGTTTTTAACATAGTCAATGCAGAATAATAACGGAGAACGAGCTCAACTCGTGAGCGCGCATTGGGAAAAACGTTCATTACGTGAGGAGTGCTCGTTACAAACCATTACGGTCGAAATCTTGCTTCCGAGTGGAACTTGTTTGCTCGCATTAAGAAGCACGACTCGATTGCGAGCTGAGCCATCACTTCCTACATCAAAAAAGCCTCCACACGGTCTTTCATAAGTAGTCCGCGCAGACTGTTTAAAAAGTGAACCAGTTGTGCGCATGAACCCAAAACCTTTTATAAAAGTAATTGAGAGAAATTTATCATACATATTTGAGAATTGAATCTGTAGTGGTTGACAAGTGAATAGGGCAAACCAATAATATTCGTAATTAAAAAAAATTTTTAGTCATATATTTACTACCACTTTTTTATTTTAGTTAAATTTTGTGTTAAATGACTCGTTCGGAAAGTGGATATCCTTCACCGTGGTCTGATCGGACTACCTACAAAAAACCGTGTGGAGGCTCTCAGTTATAGGAGGCATAACCGTCAAAGGGTTAACCAGAATGATTTTTGAAAATGAAATATTTTGTCATGTTGTCCATTTTTTACATTTGAATTTTGAATGAAACTGTAATTTAACAGATATAATTTTTTTGTATGACTAATTTATCCTCTCCCCCCCCCCCATAAGGTAACATATATTTTTCGTTTAAAATAAAAATGGATCGAAACTATTATTAAAACTGAGAAAATGCACTTACGATAAGAGGTCACTTTTGATGCCTGTCTATTTCCCATTAATAGTTGTTCTTCACTTATTTACGACTCCAGCAACATAATAACTTGGGCCCTCATTGAAATAACATTCATTAATCTTGACTCAATATGGGTGAAATGGGCATTCCGATATGGGCTCTATAACGAATTGTCAGATTAACCAAATATTTCATATCCGTTATTCAGTCAATATTTGCCCTATATAGAATAATCCTATACAGACAATTCTGATCTATGGACTACTCTCATCCATTTGACCCGATATTTAAAAGCTAATTTTCAATCAAAATATGCCCAGTGTACAATTGTTATTCCTCTATATTAGAAGTCATTGGTGGACCCAGTGGGCGAAAAAACTATTTATTTTTGTAGTTTTATTTGTTATTATTTTTATATTTATTATTTTATACTATTTTTGTAGTTTACTAGAGCTATAACTACTTTGTTACAAATGTAGCTAACTACAACTATTTTTTTTTTTTAAATGCAGTGACGACAAACTACTTAGGAATTGCAGTAACTACTTCACTACTTTAACTAAACGAACTTTGTTGCAAAACTTTATTTACATCCATGTTCAAAATGGTTTTAAATATGAAATTGGCTTATATTAAATATATGAGAATAATTAAGAAATATCCATATCCATGAGCCAGTTTGCTGTTCTAAAGCCTTTTTTTCGAATTATTTTTATTTAACCTTCAACTTTTTATGCCCTTTTCAAGGACAAATATATATAGTTTAAGAAATGCAAAATTATCACGTACTTGCCATTTTTTGATTTCTCTTTTATTTCCGAGAAATGAAGTGTATCGAAAATACGTTCCTTTATTTTTAAATAACATTGCTTCCTGAGTGTGCATTCTCATGCGAAAGTGTGATTATCTATTTTTCGCAATGGCTAGTTTAAGGATTAATTATACTTGATTTCAAATACGTAATTTTTGTTAATGCTCAGCTGCAGCTATATCATCATTTTCATTGCATCCATTTTATTTTATTTTATAACCGTCGTTGAACAACCGACCCAATTTTATGGGCTTACGACTACTACTGTTCAACTCTGTAACCTTATAATTTTAAACCCGATCCAGAAGACATGGGAACTTCTGGATCGAGTATTGGAAGAAATTTGCCTTCGTGGAGGACGTTTTGATTGAGCTAACCCGCATTTGCGTTACATGGAGAGGGAGACTACGAGAACTTCCAACGATTAGCCTGACAGCAAGGGGACTCTAACCCATGATCCGTCTACCTCTGTGGATATTTCACGTCATCACTGTGGTCGGTGCAAGCATGATGCGGAATACGTATCAACTGGGATTCGAACCCAGTTCGCCGCATTGGAAGGCGAATGCTCTACCCCCTGAGCCATCAGCTGAGAATGCATACTAAGGAAGCAATGTTATTTAAAAATAAAGGAACGTATTTTCGATACACTTCATTTCTTGGAAATAAAAGAGAAATAAAAAAAAACCAGCAAATGCGTGATAATTTGGAATTTCTTGAACTATATAAATTTGCTATGGATAAGTGCAAAAAAGTTGAAGGTTAAATAAAAAAAAATTCGAAAAAAAAGGCTTTGGAATAACAAAATGGCTAATGTAAACATAAATGGATATTTCTTAATTATTCCCTTATGTTTAATATATGACAAAACCGTGACGATTTGTACCCATCAAATTCGCAGAACTTCTTCCCTCCCCATCTCAAAGCAACCCATTCCCCACCCCTTCCACCAAACACCTCTCTCCCTGTCCCACTCATGGAACAGCTAATGAAAAGTGACTCAAAACCCGTCTGCTTTTGCACTTTACAGACTTATATGGTTTTGAAAAAAGATATACTTACTAAACAAGGAAAATATTCACTTGTGACAAATGTTTTCCTTGTTTAGTAAGTATATCTTTAATATAAAATATATACATCTTTTTAAGTATAAAATTAATAAAAAAATAAATATAATTTATTATTTTAACTTAGTCAAACATTTTTTTGCTTCGAATGAATTAACATAACTGAATTTTGTGCTAGGATGTATCAGAGTATTTTTCTTGTAAATCAAATATTTAAAAAAAAGAAGAAAATCAATCTAAGAGGAAGAAGAAAAAAAAGGAAAAATTCGTCTATTTTTAAGTACAAATAGAAATATATTTCTTTTAGATAAATGATGAAATAATGTGACATTTTAAAATAATGTGACAAAAAATTAAGTCAACAATTTAAGATCATCTAGTAAAAACAAAAATTTATTCAAATATACATAATTATTTTACATTAATCTTGTACATCAACAACAAAGGCTTGCATTTGAATACATATAATGCTCTTTTCAATTTCTGTGATAAATGCATAAATTAAATGAAGGATAAAAATTCATTACATAAATTACAGACAGAAGCATACATAGTAATGCAGTAGAGTTAATATCTATACACAAATAACAGTCATAAAATTAATACTGATAAAATATACACAAAATTAACGAAAAAGAAAATATAATAAATATACATACATGAATATAATAAGAAGTAAANGTAATGCAGTAGAGTTAATATCTATACACAAATAACAGTCATAAAATTAATACTGATAAAATATACACAAAATTAACGAAAAAGAAAATATAACCAATATACATACATGAATATAATAAGAAGTAAAATAAATTTTAGCTGCAAGAAATATTAAGGACATATTGCCTCTTATTTTCAATACCTTTACCTATTTTCATTACCTTTTTAGCATACCTTTCTGGATCTTTCGGAAATCTAAAAAATTTCCTTTCAGGATGAGTGGCTGTAATTACATTGTAAATACAGCACCGAGCCCAAGGCTTTTTAATTTTCTTCCTAGAAAATTAGAAAGAAAATATTAAAAAAGAAATATAGCTAATAAAAATAACTCCTATGAGCATTTGAGTCAAATGTCCTTAAGATAACAATTTTCTTTTTGGCAGAAAAGTAAAAAGGGGTAGCACAAATGCTTCATTATCCATTTAAAAGAAAAATCTCATTAATGCTAAATTAGATTTTGAAGTAAAAACAATTTTTATTTATAATTATGGGCAAGAAAAAAACATCCCCTTCAAAAGTAAGTAATAATTCAACGCGAAAGTATGAAAACAAGCAAGTTCAACAAGTAAATAAAGTATACTAACGATATTCTGTAATTGTACAGAGCATTTTTTTCTTCTTCATAATTCATTAGAAAGAAAATAATAAAGTACGTAGCAACATTTCATACTTTTTTTAAATTATTAGACTATGTTTTCAATTGTTTAGCAGCTTGTATAAACATTTATAAAGTATTGTTTATTATTTATTTATTATTATAACAGAGCCTCTTTCACTAATCAATTAATAGCATTTTAAAAAAAAGTTTATTGCTACACAAATATCTATATTTAAATTTTTTGCTATGTGAATAGCATAGTAAAATTTGTAAACATATATATCCGTGCTTCATATTATTAGGCTATTTTCGTTATTATATAATTTTGACATAAACAGAGATGCCAACTGCTCCGGACAAAATAATTAAAAAAACGGTTAACAACTACCAAGTAAATTTTGCAAATATTTTACTATTTTTGATTGCTTTTTAAAAGGTATAGCATGACTTGAACACAAACATACGGAGTGCCTTGTATTGGATACAGTACCTCCTATCTAAGCTGAATTAAATTTAGAAAATAATTAGAGTACTTGGGACAGAATAATTAAGTTTACGTTAATTTTAAAGAAAATAAAAATATTAACACATTAAACTTAATAATTGGTAATAGCAAATTAAATTAGGAGACAATTTCCCAGGTATGCAATCATTGTAGATTGTATTGAGTTAATAATAATATTCAAGTAAAAGTTAAAATAAAAATAAAAATAAGAGACAAAAATTAAATTAAAACATTAAGTTAAATTTAATCACCCATTCGATATAATAAGCAGGGATGCCAACTTGCTCCGCTTTGTAAAATAGTATTTTCCAGTGGTAGCAAAATTCAAGTTACTTTTTGTTTAGTATTTTTCCCTTTAAATAATTTTTTCACCACTAAATATCAAAAATTATAAATATCATATAAAATGCAATATTCTAGCATCAATCTACTGGTAACTCTACTAAAAAGTAGGCGTAACTGTCCTTCTCTAACGAATTTTACTTTATAATTTGCTACCACTTTATTAAAACTATTCCAGAAAGCGGAGCAGTTGGCATCCCTGTATAATAAGAAGCGATATGCCTAAGCAGCTAGTGAAGAAACCAAAACACAAAATGTAAACACCGCGCTTTAAAAATAGATCAAAGGAGGAGAGGGTGGCGCCACATTCGCCGTGAGAANGAACATTGTAACGCGCCAACATGTCAAAGTAATATCGCCAAACTCTGCACTTCTGAAGTTTTGATAAAAAGATGCTCAAATCTTAAAATTTATAAGTAATTTAGATAGAAATTATGTGCATTAAAAGTAAATACATTTATTCTTATCTAACCATTAGTTATTTCATCACCTTGTTCTCTTTACAATGAGATAAACATAACTTTATATGCACGCAAGTAAGTGATAATAAGGATAAATTCTAATAACTAACAACTATCCAAATTTTCAGCCATAATTTTAACATTTACTGTAACTGTGAAGTTTCTTATTGAAAAAAAGTAAGTAATGAACTTATTACATGCATTTATTAATACAGAACATAATTTTTTTGAGTCAGATAATTTTCACTCCATGTAATTCCAATGGCGAATTTTCCACTCTCGCCTCCGGCGGTAAAGTTTTTCTGTCCACCAATCAGGAATCGTTTCTCCCTTGTCCACTCTCTTTTACTCTAGGCTCTCTAGGTATACCATAAGTTAGAATGGGTCTAATTATGGAAGTGTAAGATAACAACTTTGATTTTAAGGATAATTCGCTATTACTATTGATACAGCAACTAATTGCACCTCGCTCAGCTTTCGCTTTGTCGAGGGCTTTAGTGATATGGGGGTTCCAATGCAGTTTTGGATCAAGGGTGATACCAAGATATTTGACATTATTGCCCCATGGAATGGGTTCGTTAAAGATAGTTAAGGGGGAGGAAAAAGAGTTAGTTCTTTTCTTCCTTTAAAAAATTACTGCGACGGATTTAGAGTAATTAATTTTGATTTTCCAATCAACGAGCCAAAGCATCAAATCGTCTAAGTAATTTTGAAGATCCTTTATGATAATGGAAAGATTCCTAGAGTGAGCTATTACTATTGCAGTGTCATCAGCGTAACACGCAATTGTGAGCCCCGGGGGGGATATCGTTAATGTATAAGCAAAATAAAAGAGGGGCGATAAGACTCTCTTGTGGGACACCGGCCTCAATAGTTTTAGGATTTGAGATGTGATTATCAACTTTGGCGCGAAAAAATCTATTTTTAATGAAAGAGTTGATAATGTGAATAAAATGAGCCGAAGAACCAAGTTGCATGAGCTTGTAGAGGAGGGCAGGGTGATAAACCCTGTCGAAAGCTTTTGCTACGTCCAAAAAGACACCTACGGTTTCTCCTTTTATGAAACTTTCATGAATTGATTCTGTTACCCTGAGCAATTGGTGCACCGTACTATGTCTGGCACGAAAACCGAATTGCTCTGGGATAAGGATGTTGTTGTCCGTTCAAACCCATTTCATGCGTTTTAGGAGGACAAACTCGTAAATTTTAGATATGCTGGGCAGTAAGGATATCGGTCGATAACTCGATGCCTCGGCAAGATTTTGATCTGATTTTGGAATAGATATTACTAGTGCGGTCTTCCATGTATTTGGAAAATATGACCGCTCCGTCATGAAATTTATGATGAAAGTAATAAAAAGAATAAATTTAAGGGGGAGATTTTTGATCATGCGATTCGAAATATTATCAAGGCCGGGGGCTTTTTTAACATTTAATTTTTGAATAAAGTCTTGAACTTCTGTAACTTGTACAGGTTCAAGTTCTATATCATAGGGAGAATCAAGGAAGTCGTTCACTGCATTTTGGAAAATGATAGTATTATCTTTATCGGGAATGTTATGCGGTTTAAATTGCTCCTGGGGCGATTCCGCAATTTACTTCCGCTTTCTCATTAGGGAGAAAAACAGTACCGGTGGGATTATTGAGGGGGGGGGGGCATTCTTTGAAATGGCCGACGCTTGGTCTTAAGGGCCTTCTAAAATGCAGTGTGATCGTCATTTAAACTTTCACAAAAATCAGTCCAGGATTCTTCTTGAAATTCCTTTATGCCCGATTTGATCTCGTTTTGGAGTCTACGTAAATTCCTTAAAATGTTGGGGTCTTTAGTTTTTTGCCAAAGTTTACGTAGATAATTTTTCTCTTTGATTTTTTCCTTAATATCAGGGGGTAGTTTTTTGGGACTATTCCTGAATTTAGGAGTGGAGGATTCTATTTTAGTATCGTTAATGATGTTATTTTATATATTTAATGAATTCTCAGCATCATCTAGTGAATGGAGATCTGCTGGGGGAAGAGGTTTATCTTTCAGTAGGCTCGTGAATTTCGTCCAGTCAGTGTTGAGCTGACCCGGAGTGTTCAGATTGAGCGTTACTGTGTCTAATGCTAAAATAACGGGGTAGTGGTCAGAAGTTAGTGCATTATCAGCTATCATCTGATAATTATAAGGGATATTTTTGAATAACGCAATGTCCAAAGTTGAGGGGTTGATATAACCTAGGAAATTATGCGTGTGGTCAAAGGGAACTATAATTCTGTTGCCGGTGCTTTGGACCCATTTCAACAGATTTTTACCATACACATTGTTGTTGGAATTATTCTAAAAGGTGTGTTTGGCATTTAGATCTCCAGCTAGAATAGTATTTGCTGAGAGGGAAAATAATTTAGAAAAATCGCTAGCCGGAAAAGGGATCCTACTTTTCTTAGGGGGAAGATACGCGGACATTATTGTTAGTGGCGGTGAATTTGGAATAGAAATTTTAACAATAGTTGCCTCTAAATTTTGAAGAGGGGGAGGGCGGAAATATTTTGGTGAATATATTTAATGTAAATGCATGTTCCGCCAGAGGCGATACGCGCATTGCTTCTATTATTAAAATAGATAGAATAACTGGGCGAGTTTTGGGGGGACCCACCTCTAGAGAAGTGGGTTTCTTGTACTAGAATTATATCAAAGTTGTTATCGATTATGTACTTCACGAAATTCATGGAATTTCGCTCGTAGGCCTGCCGCATTCCACAAACAAATCGTCAGTGACCCAAACTTTAAGGTTTAAGAGTGGGGACGGCGGTGGCCGTTTTAATTTTACGATAGTTAATATACGTAAAGTATGCGTACGTAAGTATAATTAGCAGTGAAAGAGGTGAAGCTGAGCTGCATGGCTTGCAATAAGTGCTCTTCATTTCCTACGACTCTACCGAGTTCCGTGAGTGCTCTGAACACTTCAGAGAATTCACTAACGTTGGAACTCGGGATAGAATTTTTAATAATAGGGGGGAGGGGGCTGGCTTAACGCCCTTCAACATAGCTCAGTAGCTTATGTTGGGAGTAACACTTTGCGTTACAGGAAAATTCCTCGGTTTTGGTGTGGTTATTTTACCTTGGGAATTTTTATTTTTAGTGTTTTTACCCTTGTTTTGGGTAGTTTTTGGTGATTTCGAATAACTATTTTTCCCTTTTCCGGGAAATTTGGGACATTGACGCCAATTGCTGGCGTGCTCCCGCCACAGTTAGCGCACAGGAGTGGTGCGTTAAAAGGATGAGCACAGTCCCTGACCTGGTGCGGCTGGGCACAACGTAGGCACTTGATTTCATCAATTTGTGTTAGAGAGGGAGCCCCCTAATGACGACTGTAAGTCGTTGCTCCTCTTGTAAGGCGAAACCTTTAAACTCTACACCCTTGGTGAGTAGAAAGTCTGAAACAAGACGATATTCATCAGAGTTATTAACATTGACTTTTATGAATTGTCCGGCGAGTTTTGTTCGCTCGGACAGTGCTTCTCTCTTTAAGAGAGAGAGGAGTAAGGGCCAATCTTGCCACGGTTTGATTAAAAACGGAGGGGGATTCCGTGGCCGGGGAGCTGAGGAATTTTTCTGCGAATTACTGATTTCGTGGTTTTGTTCACCAATAACCGGAGCTGAGTAGTTCCGCTGGGAGAACATCCCACTGGCTGGAGAGGCATTGCTCCTTTTCTTTTTATTGACTGTTTGGAATCCGTACTCGTCGGTTCTTGTTGATTTAATAGCCTTGAAAAAGGCTTTTGACCGCGCGAGTACGGCTGATTCTTTATCTTTGATTATGGCGTCCATAGACGCGAAATCTACAGGTATCATAAAAAGTTTGATGTCGTTTACCTGTGCGCAAACGTTTAAGTTATCCCTAAGGGATTTAACTTTTTCCTCAAGTTGAAGGAAGGCCGGATCCTCAAAAGAGAGATCCAGCGAAGCCTTATACCTCTGAGTTTCTAGCTCAGAGTATTCTCTTTTAAGATCGTAGAGAATCCTAAATTTCTCTCTTTGATCTTTAAGATCGCTAAGTTCGCGATCGAATGGGTTTTCAAGATTAGAATTATTTGCATCAATTAGGGAGGAAGTATCCATCATACATTCGGCATCCCCCTGTTTGTGTTGTGGCTGTGTAGGCGGGGGCGGGGGGGATTTAAGATCCTCCGCTGCCGGTGACTACGCCTGATCCTGCCAACGCCCCAGTTGCTGTTTTCCCCCTTACGAAGGGAAGCAGAGGCTCTCTGAAAAGAGCACTCCCGGGGGCGATATTCCACTTTGACTAACTCTGGGGCACTCCAATTGGCACTGTTTGGCGTGCGAATTCTTAACCCGCCAAATCAATGAATCTCACGCTTTCTCGAATCGTACGAGATTAAACTTCAGCCGCTATTATTTATTTTTTTTATACGAATGCAAGTAGTGTTTGTTTATGGTAAGTAATGATCGGTGGAACTCATTTGTACAAAAATGTGTTAATTTAAATGAACAATAAAATTACTTAAGATATATAAATTGTATTTTTCATATGTTTTAGTTTCACGTTAATTGTTTCATATAACGCAACTTCTTTTTTAATTCAAGTAACGTAAAAATGGAGCAGTAATTAATTATACAACTATAAGTTTGTATTTACGTGGCGCAACGCAATTTCATTATATTTATAAATAAACATTTCTTCCATTTATGATTTCATCTATA
>NC_092212.1:10400436-10414588 GCF_043381705.1 Parasteatoda tepidariorum
ACCTAGCTCCCAGGTTATTATTCGAATCAAATATTTTTATTTCATAAATACAAAACTACCAGTAATTTTTTTAAAAAAATATAATTAAATTATTAAATTTTTAAATATTAAATTTTCAAAATTCTGTAACTCAATTCTAAATGATAGGTCGGTTAAACGGTTCGCCTTTTATAAAACGACCGCCGAGTAAAAGAAGTATTAACAAATGAAAATATGTGTTGGAGCAATTCCGAGGTTTTTAAAGATGCTTTTGTTTTGAATTTCGGGCAATGAGTGATGTATTTTTCGATTGGCTTGACTTTATTTTAATTTTTTTAGGTTCGCACTAAAAAATGAATACTGGGATTATTAGAGCTACTATAAGAATTTTACTTTTTCTTCAAAAAATGTAAAGGTTATTTCATTAAATTTTAAATATAAGCATGTTTAAAGGGATCTATTGAAAGTAACAACATCCCAAAGTTCTGTTATGCTGCATTATTAGTATATCGCTGCCTAGCACATAGACATGCACTCGTTTCCATGGGATATTATAGCTTTTCAGAGTTACACTCGGTCAAAGTTAGTTAAAAAATTTTTTTTTGCCCTGAAAATCTTGGTTAAATAACAGTACGCTAATAATTTCTTTTCTGAAGATGAAAAGTCACTATTAGGACAAGCTCTGTCACCCTCATCACTTTGCTGGGATATTAATGCTTTTAGTAGATATAACCATTCAAACTAATATAAAATCCAAAATCTAACCTTTTTTTTAATTTTCTCAAAATGGTTCGCAAAACCTAACTGTACCATCTTGAAGGTAAATGTGGTTTTAAAAAAAGTGGTATCTTGTCTCATTTTCAAGGAAATTTTTTCAAAAATTGCTTATAAGTGTTATGTTACTTAGAAATCATATGCGTCTTCCTTTTCGTGACAGTAAAGATGGACCTTCTCTTTCAAAATAAATTAATATAAAAAGTTTTTTATTTTATTTCTTTTTTAAGAACTATATCTCTATATATAAAATATATATTGATCGTCCTCTTCAAAATAAATTCATATAAAAAGTTATTTTTTATTTCTTTTTAAGAACTATATCTCTATATTTAAAAAATATATTGATCTTCCCTTTCAAAATAAATTAATAAAAAAAGTTTTTTTTTTTTTAAATTTCTCTTTTAAGAACTGAATAGACTACGCCTATTTTTAAAGAACAAAAAATAGGCGTTATGCGAAAAAAAAGAAGAAAAAAAAACTGAAAATACCTTTTTTTTTTTTTAGCTGGTTAACTGGTTGCTTTTCTTGTTAAGGACATGGAAAGTAAATCAATAAGACTTCTATACAGGAATGAAGTTCTTATTTACTGCTTTAGCTATATTAAGACAAGTGTCCGAATAAAGATCTTCTCGTGGACAGTCACTAAATTGTTGTAAGATGGCCAAATAGGCCGGAAAGGAGAAAAGATGTTCTGCTGACATTTCTGAGTCAGGGCCACAGTTTCTGTGATACTTTTGATTCTGACTTTTTAGTTCTATTTTTGTTTCAAATTTTAATCCCTTTCATGTAGGGTGTTCTGAGTCTGGTCTGGTATGCTTTCGTAACGTATTTCTATAGAGTACTATTAGAAATGAATTCATCACAAGTAGGCGTGTCTTGATTCGAAGGCGGGGCCATTAAAAAAACTTCCCAGGATCAGAGTATTCCGATGACTAAATCGTGCTGCCATCTATTGGAGTACCACTGTCAAGCTTCTTTTTTATGATGCATTTACTAATCAGAGGTGGAATTAGGATTAATTTCAATAATTATTTTTACTAAAGTTTCATTGGATGAACTAGTATCAAGCTTCTTACCTTTGGTTCTCGTATTTTTTTTTCCTTTCTGTTTTCAGTAGTAGCAGGCATACTGGTAGTGATAAGTGTTCTTGTAGTATCTATTTTTTGAAAATCTTTCGTTTCAATTAATGCGTTATTCATATGATTATTTTGAATTATTAAGTAGATTTTTTTCATTTTTAAAGATATTAATGTCTTCTGGCAGTTTAGCTATCGTTTTATTTGACAATTCAATATTTATGTTAAGATTATTAATCCAACTAATTAGCATGCTTCAATTTAACTCACCGACAGACTAAATATTCTCGTCTGTCCGGAGATTTCCGTCAGTTACCATCTTAATTACCGAGATAGTCCAGACACATTTGTGGTTAAAACCACGTTCAGTTCGAAATGCAAAACACACTCACATATTCACAATATCGCAACAGTATAATCGCAAGCAAGATAGTACACAATTATAAAACTAATTAAGTATTCACCGACGCATTTCATGTACTGAAGTGAATGTCAACTGACTTATTTTGTGCGAAAGAAGACTTTTGAATCATTTTCACGAAGTTGCCGGGGGAAATAACTTTAAATCAAATTAACAAAACAAAGAATCATTTCATATTTGTTTATGTTTGAAGCTAATAAAGTTTTCCATCAGGCAAAGAATCTTATATTAAAACATTAAAATAGAGGAATTTTTCCGCAAAAGTGGAGAAAAGTTAACAGCCCTGTATCCCTATTTCCTATGAATAACAACTCAGGGAAGCGGATTGCATCGCTGTACATCGATGAAGCCCTCTGACGAAAATGCAATCGATTACATTTTTCGATTACAGTAATCAATAACTTGTAATTATGATTACTTGAAAACATAATTTTGATTACAGCTGTAATCTTGATTACAACATACAATTACAGTAATCAATCAATTGTAAGTAAACTTTACCATTAGACGAATGTCTGGGGGAGTTCTTATTTAATACAACCTATACTCCGGTACACCTATTATTGGTTTAGTTTTAGCTACTTCATATCAATGCTGTATGCCTCTCAATTTTAAAAAATTCTACCGGAACTTAAACAGATGTGCGTTGTTCCGGAAGAATGGTAACAAAGAAAAGTAAAATGAACTCAAAGCTTATCCTGATGAAAAATAAATTTTGCATGTAGCTTTTTTTTTTAAAAAGTGACTAATTTTCTCATTATGTAAATGACGTTACCTAGATATTTTCCCCTTTAACCCGTATTTTACCATCGTACTATATAGAGGACAGCTACGGAGGATATTTTTATATTTCATTATTTTTCATTTTAAAACAAAGTTTTAGATGGCTTAGCATTAGTTAAACACATTTTAAGAATAATTTTAAGTTTTTCTTAATTTTTTTAGATTTTAGAAAATAGCTATTTTTTACTATTTTATTTGACGCGAATTAAAATTTTATTTTAAATAATTTACAAGAAGAAAACAACAAATTGTTTTGAAATTTATTAACCCCAAGCATTTAATATTATATTTAAGTAAAAACTGAATCAATTGAAGAGGCTCATGACTATTTAATACCATTGAGGAAAGGATTTGATGATAGTGACGCTAAAATGGTAATATTGCCACATGATCACTGATAATGATGACATAGATGATTGCTTGCACTAGCAATGATCATGGACATGTTATATTCGATGAAAAATCGCAAGAAGAAACTGCAGGAAGTATTGAAGTTATAAAGCAAAAAACTAATTAAGAAATAAATATTTCTTGACCAAAATGGACTAATCGAAATTTTCGTCAGCTCCTGAGTTATTTCATAGTGAACATCATCAAAAAATGGTGTACATGATTTCAGGAAGGATCGCTAAAAATATTATTGCTTAAATAGTACATCAAAGTAACAAGCTTGCTGGACAAGAAAGAAAAAAAAATCAAGAATTTCATCTAAAAACTGATAAATTAAAGCAATTTCCGAGAATTACGTTCTTTAGCGGTTATAACATTTTTCCTAGAGAAAAAATGTGCTGGGAAAATGCCCCGATGATGGAACAACGCTCACTAGTCAAGCAATGTTTAGAAAAAGGTACATTGATGTCAATAAGCATTCACACTTCTATGACAATACTGCTATTGATTCATCTTACCGCTATTGCAAAGTTTGTCCAATTCACGAATGAAGCCATTTGGCGGGTTTTTATAACATTTAAATGTTGATGAATGAATGGTTCGTCATTTCGGGAAACACGGTTGCAAAATGTATATAAGAGGGAAACCCTTGAAATTGGGATACCATCTCTGGATGATCGCATCTTTCGATGGATATTCTTTTCATACAATACCATATCAAGGATCAAAGCAAGATACTGAGTCTGACATATAGAAAGAAAAAAAATGTTATTATCTCAAATGGTATTTGAAAATTGCTATCAATTGATAAAACTTCAGCAAAGCACACAAGTTATATGGATAAATTTTTATAATTTTATGATCTTTTTGTTACCTGCAAAAGTAAAAATTTCTTTACTCCAGGAACTGTTAGAGAAAATAAAATGGCAAAAAAATTACCTTCAAAATCTCCTAAAATGTTGGGGAAGATAGATCGTAGAACATCCGACCGAAAAGTTTTCGCCAAAATTTGTCAGTTGAAAATGAAATGAGAAATGATATTCTCTACAAGGAAAAAAAATGGTATTGACCATTATTCATAAATGTATTTGAGACATCATTGATTGCAGCATGGGAACTTTGCTAACTTTTTGTGCCTGAACAAACTCCTGGAATTTCGTCGACACATTACAGTATCCTACCGAGGATTGAGCGTACCTCAAAATATTACAGGAAGAAGCTTAGGTGTTTAACTAAGAAATCCAGTCTACTTGAAATTACAAACTGATAATATATTAATAAGAGATCCTAATGAAAAAATACACCGATGTCAGCTTACAAAAAGTGTTCTAAAGAACCTTAAACTGTGTGCATTAAATGTAATTTAGGACTTTGCGTCGAATATCTTCTGCCATTTTATGTAAACCAAGGGACTGACTTGATCGCAAAACATTTAGTAGTCGATTGGACCATCGTTCTATACATAGGACAGCTGGTAAATAATAAACCATTAAAGTTTTGGCGATTCAATGTTATGTTTTACGTGGTGTTTCATGAGCATGTGATAGAAATTTTTTCCAAAAATATTAATCGTTATTAAAAGTAGTAAAATATGGGTTAAATATAATTTTCGATGGAGCCGATAGCTCTTTGGACTAGGAAAGGAACTCCGTACCGAAATTATTTTACCGTATAATCATCTCGGATGCAGTACTATGAGAAATTACTAGTACTGCATCCAAGTACTGTTACTATGCTGTTTTCAGTAAAAAGTAGGAGTTACTTCGCTGGTTTACACTTTTTTCTCCTTTATAATTGTTTATTACATTTTGGGTTTCCTTGAAAGAAACAAAGATTAAATTTAGAAAACTTCTTATGATATTCACTAAGAATAAAGATGAGTTCAAAATTAAGATGGCTGACCAACCAAAAAGGGAAATTTTTTATGAATTAAATAAAAACAATTATGTAATATTTAAGAAATATCTACCAGTAAAATAAATAAAGTAAACTCAATTTTTAAGCTTATGAATACAATTTGCAATTGAAGGCCTCTGGAATATGGCAAAAGCACTAAAAAAGGCACCAACAACAACCATCTTCTATTAAAGGACAACGATAAAATCAACGTGTTTCCTAAAACCATGCAAGATCAGTTTTCTTCAAACGCCGAACCTTATTGCCCCTACAATAATCAGTATGTTAAAGAGGAATTTCAAAAAATTATGAACACTCCCTGTACTACTCAAGGCATTCAGAATACTAACGATGAGAAAATAATTAATATCATTAGAAAATTAAAAAATAGAAAGGCACCAGGGCATGATAACATTACTAATGAGTTGCTTAAGAATGCCCCTCCAAATATAATACCAATACTAAGTAACATCTTTAACGCCTCATTCAACCACTGCTATTTTCCTGATAGCTGGAAAAAATCAGATGCAATTCTCTTTCCAAAACCGGGTAAAGATACTTCAAGTCCAAGTAACTTCAGACCCATTAGTCTCTTGCCTACGCTATCAAAGGTTTACGAAAAATTTATCTACAGAAGAATTAATAAATACCTTTATAACTTATCCAAACAATAGTATGGGTTCAGACAAAATTTGTCTACCACCAAACAAATTATTAACCTATTAGAATTCATTAGCAATGGTAAATACAAAAATGAAACAATGGCCCTTATCCTGCTCGACGTCGCGAAAGCGCTCGATCGAGTATGGCATAGGGGTCTAATTGTAAAATTAAACAATATGAGCTTCTCTATTGAAATACTAAGGCTGTTAAGCTCATATATAATTAACAGAGAATTTAGAATTAAATTAAATAATAATTATTCTGACCACAAAAAAATTTATGCGGGTGCACCGCAGGGTTCAATTCTGGGCTCTGTTCTGTACATCCTGTACACTGCAGATTTTCCGACTAATGATGATAACCTAAACGAGTTTGTAGCACTATATGCTGATGATACGGCAATCACAACTAAGTCAGTGAATACAAAACGCGCTATTACCCTGCTACAAGATAAACTACAAGTAGTTGAAACATGGTGCAGCAAATGGCGTACATAACTACACCCCGACAAAAATCAATTCTTAATCATAAATAGTAAGAAAAAACAACAAAATACTCCCCACATCTATCTCTTTAATACTGAGATCAAACCAGTGAAACACGTTAAATACCTCGGCGTCACGATCTCATATAATTTGAGCTGGAGGACTCACTTAAACGACATAACCAAAAGAGCCAGAGGAGCGTTTTTTGCGCTCAAAGTCCTCCTGCATAAGAATTCAAAGCTTGACCTAGCTAATAAAAGAACTATCTATATGCAAGCGATTCGACCAATTCTTACGTATGCATGCCCAGCCCTCACTACTATGAGCAACAACCTAAAAAAGAAGCTATCTACTAGTTCCACCGATCATTACATAAACAAACTTTACTTGCACTCGTATAAAAAAAAAAATAATAGCGGTTGAAGTTTAATCTCGTACGATTCGAGAAAGCGTGAGATGTGTGTATCTTCGAAGATTCTCCTCCGCTCGCTTTTCCTCCCTCGACAATGGTGGGGGGATGGGAAGCAGGGATGCGATCATCTTTCTCTTTCTTCATCATCATCTTTTCTCCTCTCTTCTGAAGCAGGGGCGGCGTTGCTCCGAAGTCGGGCAATGGCCTTCTTCTTCGCGTTGCTGCAGCGTGTAGTTATCCTTTTTCTTCATAGAAGCTCGGGGGTCGGATCGAAGGATCCTTGCAGAGCTCTCAAAATTTTCGGTCTTGTTTCTATGTAACCAAAACCGAAAGTGAACAAATCATGCTGATATTTTAAAAAGATATGTAATCAAAATTAATTAAAGAAGACTGGTTTTTCAGAAAAAACAATTTTTCTTTTATTCATCTAAATTAAATTCATTTCATTCATCTTTAACCCTTTCGCGCCGACTGTCACAAAGACGTGCCAGCATAAAACCGTATTAATCAGGGTAAAAAGATAAAACTGGTAATCAAAGTATTTCTTCAGAGTTTATTTGTGGGCGGGGTTAAAATTGTTTGATTTATTTAATTCACTATTACTTTGTTCAAAATAAAACTACTTAGATATACTTTGAATTAACATTGATTATATATATCATTAAACTAACAATAATTAAAGTACGACTACATTTAAGTTACCGTTTTTTATTTAATTACAACTTGATTCTGATTATGTAGGAATGCTTTTCTGAATCACCAGTCCCCAAGAGGTTAAACAACATCTTCAAATATTTACTTAAACTGCCGCACAAACCTGTTTCTTGAACTTTGTACAAAATTTGTATTTCTTTTCGAATATTTACATGTTTAGTTGGCAGTCAAGAGTATAAAACTGACTTTTTTTTTCTTAAAAATTTTAAGAAATACTTCGAGAAATGTTTCAAAACCTAGGAAATGTTTAATCATGCGATTATTATTCCTTGTAACAAACTGGAAGTTTTCAGAGATTTGAGGGATAAACAATGAAGTGCGAGCGGAAAAGTAAAGTTTTCGAACCTCCTATGCCGGGAATTACAGCAATCGGCTTGTAAATTGTATCCATTGTATGATTCAAATAAAATTTATCAAAAAATTTATTGTGTAACGAACAGAAAAATCAATTCAAGTTTATGTACTCAAGTAATATTACTTAATTTAAGATATTCATTCCAAAAATTCAACTGGACACAATTATACTTTTGGATAAGAGGAAGGAAAATTGATGGTTGCAAAATTTGATATTGTAAATTTTTTAAGTATTTCTGTATTGTAACGTAAATAATGATATGGAAATAATGGGGGAAATAATAAAACTATTTTCCATGTTTTATTATTTCATACAATACACAACAATACAGGAAATTAAGTAAAATTATATTGCCGATTTATTCTACTACCAACCAAATCTTCTTGCTCCTAAAGTAAAATACTACGCAAGTTATAACGGAAAATAACAAATCTAATATTATATAGCATAAAAACTAATGCAAACTAATGTTATGGCGAAAGCTAGTTAATGTTAGTTTGTATAGAATCTGATGTTATATAATGAAGAGAAAACAGAGACTTTTTAATCTCTCTAATATTGGACAGTATTGCAAGATAACGTTAGATTTTACTGGTTTTCTGATCTTATCTATTAGTAGGTGCTACTTGGATAATAATTTTCAATCAGGCAAAGAATCATAAATTAAAATAGTTACGTAGAAAAATTTTTCAGCGAAAGAGTTAAAAGTTAGCAGCTGTGTATCCCCATTCTATTTAAATAACAACTAACAGAGAGGAACTCCATTATTCTACACAGATGAAGTCCCCCCCACGGGGGAGAGGCGAGGGAGCGTAGAGGTTTGAAGTGTCATTATTTGAGTCCTTAACCTGCTCATGATTAAATTTTGTACACATCCCTTTTTTATAGTTTTTGATTTATCATAGTGTAGATTTGCTATTGAAAACTTCCCTTTTAATTTAATTTTCGATTCCTTCCGATTCTCTTTCCATTTAAATTTCAATTAATCGATTCCCCTTTTATTTAAGTTTTAAAGGAGTAGCGCCAAGATTTCAACTTCTGCCACATACGTCACGTCCGTTTACAGGGAGGACCCATTCATACATTCATCCCCAGATCGTTATTTTGGCCTGAATCAGAGGTCGATCAATCTCCAATTCATTACATCCAGAGGTGTTGATTTGTTATTGGAACATGGAGGACTTTGCGACTCGACAGATTTAACGTGTACCAGTCACCATTTACTAGACGGGGAGTCTTCGGCAGGCGAGATTTGAACACTCTGACATGGGCTCAGCGCCCTAACGACCAGGCTATCCCGTCCTTAATAGCAACGGTATTAAGTATATAGAAACACTGTTACCTACTGTTCTGGTTTCTTCGCTGACTTCAGTATAGAGAGTAAGCGTTACTTCATGCTTCTACACTGATTTCCTCCTCCATATATATATCTGACAGAAAATTTTTTTCTCAGAAAATTAAAACAGAGACGAGGAGCTATGAATTTTCGAATATGGTTTCAGAAATTATAAGACCAGTTTTTTAGTTTTTCTGGAAAGGGATGTTGCCAATAGCCCATCATGCACCACAATTCTCGTTCCTGCTTTCTAGGAGTAAGGCTCTGTTTTAACCAAGCTCTTATCACCGATCTGTTCGGGGAGGGAAAACTACACCCAGAGGCCACCGTCCACCGCCTAGTTCGTCACTGCTGCCAACCACCCTTGATGCACCGTACGGATTTCAACCCACTGGAAAACCTATCGTCTATCCTAATTGGAAACGACCTGAATGCAAGATGTACCCAGGCTTGGTCTATGAGACCTTGTATGGAACCTTCATTGAATGGTAGCCAAATGGAACTTCTTGTGTTTTTATGGACACCTATGATGTACCCGAAGTAGCACCCAGGCCCTACGTATCATCAAATCCTGACTCAGATTCGAACGCACCTTCAACTTAGCCTGCACCGATTCTTGAAGCTCCCGATCCAGCTGCAATGGTTATAGAATCCTCATCCCAGGCTATCTCTACTCCAATCATCTCTCCAGCCAAAAAGAAGAAGAAAATCAAGATCCCCTTCGATGATAAGCATGTGATTCCCGCCGTTATTCTTCCGGTGGAGGAAAAATCCAAGAACGATGCCATTCCTAAGAGTGTGAAACTACGTTTTAGATGGTTCACATCTGATACCTCCTGCGAGATGCTGCAAACAGAGTTAGAATCAATTGATCTTATCCCCATTACGATATTTTCACTTAAGAAAAGAATTTCTGGTGATGGAAGGGTTCTAAACAACACCAAGGACTTTGTGGCTATCTTCAGAGATGAAAATAACAACATCACGCAGAAATATCATATCACCAGAACTTATCTACATCGTCCCATCAGGATTGAGCTTTTCCGTAGTTGGTGTGGTTTAATCCAATTCTACCACTACCTCGGTCAAGAGTCCAGTCACAATCATAGGCTTTTCGGCAATGCCGCGAGATGTGTAAATTGCGCTGAACCACAAAGAAGTTACCTGTGCAAAAAAGACTAAACCACAACACCGTCATGCGCCAATTGTGGAGAAGACCACACTGCCAATTTCTCCAAATGCCCATCCCGCCAGTTCAAAAGGAACCATAGAAGCAGACCTAATAGACTCAGCTGGAGAAATTAATTTCCTAAGAAGAAGTTTTTAATCTTCTCCAAAAACTTATGACTTCTAAAAATACACAGAGAAATCAACCAAGTCCTACGTAGCGAGCATCCCAGCCAAAACGATGAAACCACGCCAACTTACTCTTTTTCTTCTCACCATACCTGCCAACTTTCACTCTGTCCGAGAATGGATTTTCAGAGTGGTTGTAAAACAATCAACGAAAAACAAACTGACTCAAAAATATATTTATATTTTGATCCCGTTGAAATTCGCTCGCGCAAGGATTATTATGCTTTCATATATTTATTGTCATTATTTATATGTAGTGGTGGACAAACTCATTTATAATTATTATTGTAATTCAGAAAGTTAATTGGAATAACCAAAGTATTGCTACCTCTTTAAATATGAAAATAAAATCTTCTGGAGGAGTTGGCAGGTATGCTTTTCCTATAAGGTGTGATACAATTACTTCACTATCACCCAAGAACACAATGGAGAGATGATGATGTAGCTCTAGTGCGATGTAAATAAAGTACTTGCCTACCTAGCTCTTCTATTATTTCATAAATACAAAGCTATCAGTATACTTTTTTTAAACTAAAATTAACAAAATTAATAAATTTCACAATGCGTCAACTAAGCGGTCCGGGAGTACCGGGTCATCGTTTTAACCGAGGTACACTGTATGTAAATAATGTAAATATATTGTAATTAACCCTTTGACGGTCAGGGAAATGTGCAGTATTACAAGCAAACAGTAGTCGAAAGTGGCAGCTGTTTACCCTAGCCGTTCTTCCAAAAATGTCACCCTTCTTTGGCGATGCCGTAGATAGCTCGCCTCACGCGTTTTAAAAATTTCTTAAAGTATTTGTAGTACATAAATAACAGTTTTTACGTACTTTGAAATAATTAATAAATGATAATTATTAATAGTAAATTATAAATGATTATAATCAATTATATAAATAATAGTTAATTATAAATATAAGACAAATATTAAATTGANTTAATTTTCGATTTATAAATTTCAGTAAATATGAAGTAAAGCAGAGTTTTATGTTATCGTTTATTCTATGCCAAGGAGCGAGAGCCATAGAAAATGAAACCGTTGCGCTGATTGGGTAATGAACTTACGTATGAATGCAAATCTCTGATTGGTTGAAAATGAGTTGAATGAGACAAAAAGAGTCGAGAATCGAATGAACGATCCTCTGATTGGTTAAAAATGAGCCGAATGCGAGAAAAAGAATCAAGAGTCGAATAAACGACTCAATGAACTGTTTGCCTATCTCTTAGCATTAAAAGAATCATAAAGCCAAATGAATCGATTCTTTTGAACTGTTTCCTATCTCTTAACATTGAAATCGGCTCAAAGAGTTGATTTGGATTTCCAATCAGTTCTTTTGAATCGTTATACTTTAACATTGCATTCGATTCACTGAATTGTTTAAACGATTAATATGAGCGGTTTTATATCTTTTAACATTAAAAGAACTGTTTTGTGAAACGAATCGATTCTTTTCGCTATTATCTTATTTTCTAAAATTAAAAGATACCTTCAGAGGGATGGGGGTTATGAAAAGGGGCATGTAGCTAAAAATTTTTAGAAAAAAGGACAGTTTTTTTTTTTTTTCATTTTGCTTAACATTCTTCTTAAGAAAAAGATAAAGAAAATATTTATTTATTATTTTAAGGGGTTGAAAAACTGTTTATTGCGAAAAATTTGAGTATTTAGAGTAAATATTTTTTTAATGCTGGGGGGTGGAGGGATATTTTTTATTTTATTTATTTATTTACTTATTTTTCGTTAGGAATACTTTTAGACAAACTTATAGAATATCAATTTACATCCTCTCATTTTTTAAAGTTTTAATTTTTTAAGTCTTAAAACGTAATTCAACTATTTACTATTTTGTTTCACGTGATACATTTTGAATTTTTTTTCATTATTATAAGTGAATTTACTGATTTATTTTTTTACGAATATCTTTATTGTTAGTTATCGGTCTTTATATTGACAAATTAAAAAAAAAAATTAATAAAATTGTTGTTTCAAACAAATTTTAACAAAAAAATTAAAAATATTAAAATTCTTAAAAAATTATTAGTATTGTCTAGATTAGCAGTTCCCAAATGGTGTTTGGCGGAACCCTTGGGTTCCGTTTAGAAATACAGGGGTTCCACTAGTTAGTACTTTTTATAGTCACATTCAACTGGACCACCCAAGTGGAACATTCTTCTTCTGAACCCTAGAGCCCGAGATCTAGATTAACGGTTCCCAATTGGTGTTCCGGGCAGCCCTATGGTTCCATGGAAAAGTTACAGCTGTTACACGAGATAGTACTTTTATAGCCACCCAAGTAGAACATTCAACATCTGCCCCCTAGAGTATAAGATCTAAAAGAGTGGTTCCCAAATGGTGTTCCGCGGAACTCTAGAGTTCCGTCAAGAATTGTAAGGGTTCCACCAGTTGGTACTTTTTTTAGCCACATTCGGCTGACCACTTAACTGGAATATTCTGCTTCTGCACCCTAGAGCCCAAGATCTAGATTAATGGTCCCCAATTGGTGTTCCGTAAAGCCCTATGGTTCCGTGGAAAAGTTACAGCGATTACACGAGATAGTACTTTTATAGCCACTCAAGTAGAACATTCAACTTCGGCACCCTAGAGCACAAGGTCTGAAAGAGTAGTTCCTAAATGGTGTTACATGGAACCCTTTGGTTCCATTAACAGATACGGGAGGTTAGCGAGTTAGTACTTTTTATGGCCAGTGATGAGTTTCAAAACCTCAGATTGTATTTAAATACAATCTGAGGATACGATTCTATTTAGATACAATTTATTTAACATATAACCAATAAAATAGAAATGGCATTTTTTTAAAGAAAATATAATATTTCTATTAACAATATAATGCATAAATTATGAAATGGACAGGCATTCATAAAATATTGCATTGGTATTTCTCATTACACTTTTCGAATCAAAATAATTATCTTCTTTAATAAGGAAATATGTTTCCTTAATTACCATTTCCGAAGTTTATGGCAGTTTTTCTAAATTTTCATTACGAAGTAGAATATAATTCGGCTTATTTTAACTTATTATTTATTTATATTATTTATTTCAAATTATTTATTTTCAACTTAAACACTAAAATTGAATTCCTAATTAGACTAAATATAGCACAAGAGCTGAAAATTTAACTTTTGGATATTACTGATAAAGCGATGAAAATTCTTCCTTCCTCTAGTTAAATACTTTAAAAATATTTTTTAATAGGCTATAACGTTCAGTATTTCCTTAAAGAACTTTATTTATAATGTCAGGTGTTCCGCCGAAAGAAGGTTAATTATTTAGGGTTCCATAGCCGAAAAATATTGAGAGCCCCTGACCTAGATCAACTAATTCAAATACTAAAACAGTCTAAACTAATTTGTACGACCTCCTTTTATAAACACTCTTCTATTATAACGACCATTAAAAAAAAGAATCGATTCATAAAACCGTTCATTTTAGTGAATTGATTCTAAAGAATCGATTCATTTAAATGAATCGATTGGCACATCACTAT
>NC_092212.1:10417365-10430808 GCF_043381705.1 Parasteatoda tepidariorum
GAGATGGCTTTCAAAAGGAAACTGAGCCGTTTCTTCGAATTGGTGGACTCTGTTACTGAGTTTCTCGACACCACTGATCCTGTTTTAAGTGAGAGTTTGAAGCAACGCATATTGGAAACTACGTACTTCACTGATAGTTTTGAAAAAATGAAGTCAATCAACGTAAAACTTCAAGGAAATAAAATGAACATTATCAAGGCTAAGGGAATCATATCTTCATTCATCGCCAAGTTTAATATCTACAAGTCAAACATTAGTCGCAAAGAGCTAATGCAATTTCCAACTCTTAAAAAGTGTTCAATGGCAGATATCGAGATTCTCGAAAATAAAATCTTAATTTTTACTGATCAGCTTGATCAGTTACAAGATTTAATGAAATTAGAAATTCCGGATTAGATTTTCGATCCCTCCTTTTTTAGAAGTTGTGGATAAGCTCACTTCCTCTTTGTAGACTAAGATTTGAGATTTGAAGTATGACTGTGAGGCTAAAGTCGTCTTTAAAAAATACGGTTACAAGTTAGCTTTAGTAAAGTTTATGGACACTTATACACAATTGTGGAAACAAACTGAGCCGCTTCTCATCTCGTTCCCGTCAACATATTTAGTGGAGAGAGGATTTAGTTCTGTCTTCCAGCTGCTCACAAAGCAAAGAGATAGGTTGGACATTTGCTTCAAAGGAGACCCGCGTTTAAATCTGACGAGCATAAAACCTGACATTCAAGATTTAACTTGAAATACACCAAGCACAGGGCAGTCATTGAAGTGGTAAAAATTTTCTTTCTCCCTCTGCATTTTTTTTCTCAAATTTTAGTTGTTAACGTTTTAACATTTTCTTGATTACATTAAAATATGAATTTAAGAAAATGCACTTTTGTTTTGATTATTCCGTTTTAAATATCATTTCTTTTTGAAAAAAAATGCATAATTTTTTTTTAATTAATAAAAATGACAGGATAAATGTGCCTCCTTATTTGCATTACAATTTATATTAAAATCAAATAACATAGCATATTTTCAGTGTTTGGTTTCTCACAAGCAACAATGAATGGTTTTTTGAGCAAAACGAGAAAGGGGCGATATGTGTCAGCCAACCCCAGGAGGGGGGCGATGGTGAACAAAAGGTTGGGAACCACTGGACCAGATGAAGGAGTGAGGTGCCCGCTTCGCGGGCAGGTACTCTACTACAAATCCTATCAAGCCAAGTCATGGTAGTCAGCTAAAGCTTTCTAATCTATCGTATTTTTTTGCTTACAGTTGAAATTGTAATTCTACTTCACTACCACTAGGAAAAAACATAATGGAACAGATCAAAATTTGCCAGGTATGAAAATTTAGTAAAACCTGTACCAGTCTTGAACTATGAAAAAATTCATCAAAATTTTTTAAAACACTAACTTCTGCTAATTTACTCTTTTGTTGTCTTCTGCGCAAGCGTTACTTATACAAGTGCGGAGGGTGAGTTTAAGTCTGGGAAGTTTAATTCCGCAACACAATATGCGCAGAGATGCCAACTTGCTCCGGACAGCAAATATATATTTTAAGGTGGTATTTTTCCAATTGTGATTCTTGGTTTAATAAATTCAATTTAGTAGATTTTTATCCACCACTATTTCTAAATAATTCGTAGGCTTATAGAATTCACCACTTTATGGTAATTGTGATATGCTATACATTTAAAAAGCAAGCAAAAGTAGTCAAATGTTTGCAAAATTTACTTTGTAGTTATTTACCGTTTTTTAAATTATTTTGGCGTGTCCGGAGCAGTTGGCATCTCTGTATGCGTTGAAAAGTAACGTCTTCTTTACGCTTAGACATGGTGAAATTCTAAAATATGAAAAACACAGTATACGCGGAAAGCCTTCCCTCCGCTGCCGAATCTGTGATATGCCAACTTAGCTGAGAGCAAGAGGTGGGCAAAACTTAACTGAATTTATATTTTGGCTTTTTTCGTTGCCATGGCTTTTATATCGATCTTGGACTTTCTCTCTACAAAATAGGCGAGAACGGAATTTCTTTTTTTAAATCTTATTATTTAAAAAAAAATTACTTTAAAAAAAATATTTAAAAAAAATTACTTAAAATTTTAATAACTTTTTAACGAATATTATAGAAATAAATAATAAGGTATATTGTAAAGCAATTATTAATCAAAACCTATCTCTGATTGCTTATGACGTCACTTGTGCGAATGGAAGCGTGTCTCATCCATACTCTAAAGCTATTTTAAGACTCTTTTAGTTCTGATATCATTTACATCGTATGAATATTCTATGTAAATTAGTAGTGAAATTAGTAAAAATTATTAGTAAAACTTCTGTGATTTAAATTTACGGTTTTAAGAGTGTGTGTAAAATGAAAGAAAGATTTTATAACATTAAACTGTTTATTTATCACTAAAATATCTAAAGAAGTGATTATGCAGCTCTTCACAGCGAATCAACATTTCTTTTCAGCTGAAATAAGTGGTGCTAAAGTTTATAGAAAATATTACTTTATTTTACTTATTTTTAAGTTAAAATGATGGCCTATTGCAGCCAAATTATTCAATTAGAATCAGTCGCAGATTGAATAGAAATAGTTTACATTTCGATATAGGGTGGACGATTTTATTATTCGTTATTGCATTAATACAAATCAGTATTTTTATAAATATAGTTCACTGAAAAAGTAAGAATCCGTCATAGTTCCAATGCATGTGTTAATATTAAAGAATTCGAGAAATTTAATTTAATTTTGCTTCTTTTATTTATTTATTTTACTAGGGCTGAAGGCTTTTCGTTTGAAGTAAATATTTACTAATAAAGTTTATTTCTTCTTTTTTTGCTATGTGTTAAGTATTTAAATACACATGAACGCTTCCATTTATTATTCTTTAAGTAAATAGGAATTTCGCTAGTGTTAGGAAATATTTTAATTTTTAAATTTATAAATTTTAATTTTTGCTTCTGTAATATAATATCTACAAAGTATGGTTATTGTAAATTTCTCTCCTTATTTTTGCAAACTATTTGTCAGTGCTTGTAAAGAAGAATTCTGAAATAGGAAAATTATTACATTATACATTTTAAATTAAAAAAAAAAGGAAATTGAAATAGTAGAAAAATATCAGGCTAAGCATTCGGTATTGCCGAAAACGAATCAAGACTTTCAAAAACCCTGTCTATAGAAATATATCTGTTCATCATCATGGTATTCTTTATACTTAAAATTTAATTTAGTGCTATATAAGTTATTCTCATAATTTCAACGAATATCATTAAACTAAACGTGTTTGTTTGACTAAGAATAATAATGAAAAATAAACTTATACAAAATGATAAGAAATTCCAATGCACATTCTTTACTATTTATTAAATAATAAAAAAAAATAATAAACAGTAATGCTGATATTTTTCTTTTTTGAGTAAATGGGAACTTTGCCATTTCTAAAAATTATTTTATTTGCATTCATAAAATTTAATTCCTGTTTTTGCAAAAATAAATAAATCCATATGTTTTATTTCAGATACTTGTTTAACATAAATTAACGCAATTAAAATAAAATTAATTAAATCTATTGGATTATCTTAATATTTTTTTAACTTTATTTTTCTTTTCATAGAAAGTTCTTCTGGGATCACAAGTTTTTTAAAAGACTACTGCTATGCTGAAGACAATTCCCTGCTTTGAATTCATGCTAGAAATAAATAAAAAAAATATCACTAACTTAAGCTTTCCTACATTTTAAAATCTTAAGCTGCTCTGTATAAAAAAATTATTCAACATTTCTTTCACTTAACATGAAAGGAGGTGGATTGTCATCTTCGAAATGAATTTTAAATATAATTTGAAATTAACATTGATATGGTTAAAATAAAAACGAAGGAATAAATTTTTTTTGTATTTGTAAAGCATTTTAATAAATTTTATAAAGCATAACATTTTAATTAAGCATTTTAATTAAAGCAATTTAACATTATAAAAATGCATTATAACAAATCGAAAGCAAGAATAGGTTGGCTTCATACCTGCCAACTCTTCCGGAAGATTTTATTTTCATATTTAAAGTGGTAGTAATTATATACTATTTTTTCTTTTATAAACTTGATTTTGAAATGATTTTGATCACCACTATTCTTACAAAAATTAAGCACATATATTAATATGCGTAACTATCATTTGTTGTCAACTTCAGTTATCTCAAATACAACGTATTTGCTTGCTTAAAATTGAAGTTTTAATTCCATTTTAATACCACTGGGAAAAATGATAATGGAAGGGATTAAAAGTTGGCAGGTACGTGGCTTTCACAGTATAGCGATTGTAAATGAATGGCAGATGGTAAACATGTGACGTCAGTTTGTGAATAATCACATGACTCCCTGTTTCAGGTGAAAACGAAAATAGGCGTTTTTAGCTTAAAAATAACTGAATAAATAGCACTCTTAGGAAAGTAATAAAATGTTTTCCGGGAATTTTGAGGAATTCTAAATGGAAAAAGAGAAACTGATGTCAGTTTTATGTGAATTCTACCTATCATAATCCGCATCGTAATTCGATGCAAGTCTGTGTTTCTCCTGTTGCAACAGGTATAATCTGTTATACAAACTACCAGTATTTTAAATATAAGTTTTTAATCACTATTATTTAAGCCATCTGTTACAGAAGAAGCTTTTTCCGATTTTTTCGATATACTTTTTCTTTAACAAAGGGGGAAGGTGGATTGTCACTGTCTACCTTCTCTCGTGTATGAACATGTAGAGTGCCTAACCCAAGCTATCAAGGAGTCTGATTCCTGTCATTTTCGATTTCCATTGTTATGCAAATTGCAACTAAGTGCCATCAATTTTTACCATGTAACTAACAATATTGAAACTTAAATAAATTAATAAAAAACTATCATTAGTCACCATTTTTTTAATTTTTGTCGTGTTTAGCATATTATTATTATGTTCTGAATTTTTATTAGTGTAGAGTCTCGATAATTCGAGGTGGACGGGACCGGAATTTCGAAAACGTGAACATTTAAAGAAGCAAAGAGTTTAATTTTCAGTTATTTAGTTGAAAAATATATTACATTTAAAGAAAATTTACTTACATAAGAAGACCAGGGAACATTTACTACATTAAACCAAGATACAATATTCATTACATTACTGCAACAGGTTAATAATTTAAAATAATTGTTTAACGTTTTTTTTTAAACACACTATTCACAAATTTCGGAGTTAAACATACGATATCGTTTTGTAACATCCAATCATAGTAATCGTCTTGAAATTAATTGTCAAAACTTTTATCAAGAATACTTGTATTACAAAAAAAAAATATCCATTAGCCATCAATTCTTAAGTTGTTTTAATCCTCTGTCAGACATTTTTATTTTAATATTCATCTGTATTTTTTGTTGTTGTTGTTTTTCTTTGTTTAGGTCGCTATTGACTGCAAATGTAAATAAAAAGGAAATTGATTAGATTACCATCTTACTGATATTGTTTAATTTCTCTTTAATAAATACTGTAAATAGAAAATTTGCTGGTTGAAAATACTTCATATACTAAAAAGTTCTATATAGATTGAATTACTAACTGAATAAAATGTTTAAGACCTATAATTCTTTAATAATGCATTCCTTTATTTCTCTTTTTTTGCGTGCAACGAAATTTTCTAAAGTACAAAAAGATATTAACCGGACACTAAGATGATTAAGTTGTTTTTTTTTTTGCCATCGTTAAGATATTTTTATATTATTATTCTTTAGTTACTTTTTAATTGGTTAGATTGCTACCGGCTACAATTGTCGATAGGGCGTATGGTCCCTTCTTACAGATATATAAGTCTTGCAGCGTAATTTCATACTTGAAATAAGGCAGTTCATCATTTCTAGCGGCAGTTGGTCCCACTCGTTCAGCAACGCTGTTTTCATTTCCTAGATGGTGCTCGAAGGCGGAAGGTGAGTTGCAATTGCCCAACTNACATTTCATGCTTGAAATAAGGCAGTTCATCATTTCTAGCGGCAGTTGGTCCCACTCGTTCAGCAACGCTGTTTTCATTTTCTAGATGGTGCTCGAAGGCGGATGGTGAGTTGCAATTGCCCAACTCAGAGCGTCCTAGACATGCTCTATAGGATTGAGGTGTGCAGATCTGGCTGGCCAATCCATCCGGTGAATATCCTGATTCTCCACAAATTCGTCGAAAAGAAGTGCTCAAGTTTAACCTATTGTTAGCCATCAATCACATGCCAACTCTCAAAATGGCGCGAAATGTCAATAAGGAGAAAAACCACAGTTTCGAAGAAAAAAAAAGATAAAAAGCATTTATTCATTAATTTTTTTAATATTTAAAATCTTACTCCAATAATGCGTTAACTAGTATTAAAAATATTAACAATTCATTGATTTTGATATTTTTTTGTTCGGTCGAAAAATTTCGCCGAATTTGGCGACTTTCAAACAAGTTTAATAACTTTTAAAATACTTAAGTTGTTATTTGCTTGTTCTAAAGCCCATATAATTCTTCACGGCAAAATGACGTGAGTAGTATGAAATTATTGTTTTGCTTAAAGGGAAAGGCATTCAAACTGTGGCTTTTTATTTTCCTTGGCAAAAGTGTTTCTAAAAACCATGTTAAATGAAAATAAACTTGTGTGAGTATCACCANAAAACCATGTTAAATGAAAATAAACTCGTGTGAGTATCACCAGTTCTTATGGTTATCTAGCTCACGCGGAAAAAAGGTTTACCGATTTCACTGAAGATAATGGCTTTATTTAAAGTTTAACAAACCGTTGTTTAGAAAATGCATCACAAAGTGCTGAAAAAGGCACAACATTACTTGAACAAAGTACACGTCACTGTCGAATTATAATGCTGTTTATTAAGCTTTTAATGCTTTTTATTAAGGTCATAGCTTTAAAGCCACATTTCAAAAACAAGCTTAAATTGAAAAGAGCATTTTAAAAAAAAAATCGATAAAGCTAAAGAGACTCGTTTGAAGAAATGTTTAAAATTAACATATTAAAAGAAAATAAATTACTAATATTTTCAATAAAAGTTTTCCGTACATATTAATTTAATCTCATCAATATATACTCACCATAATCTGCAATTACTGTCAATTGTCCGCCCCGCGGACAGGCACTCTGAGTGCTAGTCTAGTCAAAGTCCAATATTTTACAATGTACTACTTTTGCTCACTTGTCATATTGCAGTTGCTCAAGGGCAGGGCATTACTATAGAATTTGGTTGTCCACTTCAGGGACAGGCGCTACGTTATATCACTCAGACCAAGTCTAACAACTTACCTTGCAAAGAGACGCCGTCAAATAAAGTCATAGACAACGCTCGGTTTGACATTGTAATTAATTACAGGTTGATAGTCGAGCATTTTAGATACTATGAGCTATTTGTAGAAAATGAGAAGCAGGTGTTTTTATTTTGGTGTTTATAATAGATGCATACCCCTATTTTCAACATATAGTAATCTTAGAATCGGTCTATTAACATGTGTAGAATA
Organism: Parasteatoda tepidariorum; assembly: GCF_043381705.1. Classification (NCBI taxonomy): domain Eukaryota; kingdom Metazoa; phylum Arthropoda; class Arachnida; order Araneae; family Theridiidae; genus Parasteatoda; species Parasteatoda tepidariorum. Next base: position 10,424,860 of record NC_092212.1, read on the forward strand.
TAGGCGTTTCTATCTCAGCATTTGCTAGAAGCTTGGGAAAAAAATGGAAGGGATGAAAATTTTATTCCAAGTAAAATACACTATTAGCCGCAGTCATAGCAGTGACCTTTTATTAAAAGTTTTTGGGAGGAAGTACGAAAATAATAATATGTAAACCTTTCTGTAAAAATACTACGTTTTGGAAAGCAATATTAAATTGTAGCATATTCCTCTCAGTATCTCCAGTTCCTATGGCGTACGTGAAAAAGGATTTGCAGATTTCATTGAAGATAATGGTTTTATTTAACGTTTTAACAACGGTGTTTGGAAAAATGTAACACAAAGTGCAATGAAACCCGCAGTATCCTTTAAACAGTATTGACGTAATTGTCAAACTACAATATTGCTGAACATAAGACATAGCTCTAAACGCACTTCACAAAAACGGGCTTAGCTTGAAATATGAGTTAGAAAAAAATCGATAAAGCAAAAAAAATGAATGACTTTAAAATGAAGACGTATTTGCAAAATGAATAGATATATAGAATTAATATTAGAAAAATTAAAACAAAACTACCAATATTTCATATAAAACTACTTTTATTAGTATTTACAGAAATGTTAAAAAAGTTGACTTGAACTTGAATACAGACATACAAATAACAACGCTCGTTTTGTCCTTGTAATTATTTGCAGGTGGACAATACGAGCAGGCGTTCAAAGCAAGACAGAAAGAAGAATATAATTGGTTGCTTAACAGTATTAGCAATAGAGAATTTTATATAGGAGTAAATCTATTCTTTACCAATAAACAGTTCATTGCTATTAACTCTTTCACGGAGAAGAAGCAAATAAGTATATAAATTGTATCCTTTAAAAAATTTGATTGCTATTAATAATTCACTAATCTCGAAAATAAAGTTAAAAGTGAAATTTATTTGCTACCAGTTTTTACTCTTTTTTTCCTTTCAATATATATAAACGTTCAGGCAAAATATTTGCATTGAGTTAGAGTAACTAGTGTGTAATGAAATTCGAATATTAAATTTTAATATTTTTTATACTATTTATTTACAGTTATATAACAAGTTATTAGAAAATATTAACAATTAAAAAAAAATTGCTTTACGTGGAAAGAAAATATTAATTTATGCATTATTATTTGCATATATTTCGCAAATGAAAAAGCACTCAAAATGATTTCCTTTAGGCAACCTAGCTTTAAACAATAATCTCTATTAAGATGCACAAAATTGCATGACAAGTAACTTTAACTCACTCCTAGACATTGACCAAATTAAAGATAATAATAGATTTAGCCCTATCACTGAATTTTCCTCGGGGATATGGCGTTACCCTAACACACAAAATACACTCAGTGCTAGTACAACAATTTTAAATTCACTACACTAACAACATTACATAACATTAAACGTGGATGGCGAGCAACCCCTATGGGATCGTCTCCAAGGTACCTGCATTTGATAAAAATTAGTGTGGTGGGCATCCCAGAAGACGAGTGGTTATTAACCAGGACGCCTAGGTCACCACTATAACAGAGATCTTGACATTAATTATTTTCACTGAATATAATCCCTTATTGTAGATATCCATTCTTTTTTCAATTCATTTTTCGTTGTAAATATGTATTTAATTTATTATAACCTAGACTTTCTTTTTATCTTTTATCGGTCATCTCACTGTATTATGCTAGTCTTATCTTGTTTATGTTTATATTTTGTTTGTTTATATTTTCGCTTCATGTATATCGCATTTCTTATCATATAATATGACTGTTCATGTGACACGACCCCCCCCCCTTGCGTACTTGGTGCCTGTCACCCCCTCTCCCTTTCCATTATATTTCCTCCTCACTTACTGTCCCATTATTGTTCTAAGGACAGATCAGTACATGCCGATTCGCGGCAGGTATCTATGTAATTTCCAATGTTGGTATTACGAGTCATAGATTCGTTGTATACAAGCGGTAAGAGACAGCACGAATTCGAATGTTAAGACTTTGAAAGCAAGTTACATCACAAGCTTAGGAAAAATCACTTATATTTTTCCCTTTTAAAAAATCCCTATATTTATTATTAATTTCTTTATCGGTTTATTTGCTGTTCTTTGCTAATTAAGCTAAAAAATTAAATACACCCATATCAATATGTGTTATATTTGTTATTATACTATTTTATTAATTTTTTTCATCTCTAATTCAGGAGCTCTAGATATAATAACATAGTATTTAAGCATTCTAACGTAGTATGAATAAAAAAAATTTTTTTTTGCTAGTGGATTTCTGTAACAATGCTGTAAGTCTTTCGGGATCGTATCCGTCATAGCTGTTGTTCCTATATCGGGTAATACAGGAAAACATCTCCCTATTAGGTTGGAGATCAATGTTTTACAGTAATGAATGGTCTGTTTTTCTATTGCACTTTATCCAATCAAAGAAGCTGCCTCGTTAATAGTGCTTATTTTTTTCTTGTTTGCTTCAATTATTAATATTATTATTATTTTTTTTCTAGTCAATAAAGGAAAATAAGCAGATTTCTTCTGAAAGTGATTCAAACTTAGGCAATAATTAGGCTTCAATTGCACAAAATTGTTACAATTGACTGAAATATATCAGTCAAGTGATATAGTTCGGCATCTGGCTTGAACATCCCATTTTTTTAAAAAAAAATGGCAATAATTTCTGCGCCTGTTTCATTGGATCCTGAAGACACTATTGATGAGAGAGAGCAGGTTCAAATGGTAATTTTTTGAATAATGACAAACACGTTATGCTGTTTTTTATCATAGAGAAACAAAAACAAAGTTTCTTGTCATCTTTTTTTTCTTGTTAGGTTAAAGTTATATTTTTGGATGTAAAAAGTGAGGAAAATGTTTTTTTTTTTTTTATTGTTTNTTTTTTTTTTTATTGAGCTCGGGCAACTTCCTTATTTCACTCTATTTACACATTGTTTTTAAAATATATTTTGCCTGAAAACCCACTTTTATTTTTTTATATGACCATTAAAAGAAATGAGGAAGAAAAAAGGGAAAATATGAGAAGAAAAAAATTGGAGTCAAGAAAAAAAATTTTTTTTTCATTCTTTAAAAAAGTTTGAATTATTTTTGAAAAAACTACTTTTTAATTTTTTAAAATCAAAAAACACCCTCCTGATATTTTTAATATTAAAATGTATTGCATTTAACATTAAGAGGGAAAAAAATCTGAAATATTAAACGTTGTTACTTTCCAATAACACATTCTTGAAATTTGCCAAAAAATTCCCCGAAACATTTGTTGAATAAAACTTTTTAAAAACGCATACAAATCTTTTCAGCAGTTTAATTGCTTAAGTACATAGCTTTTTTTTTTCTTTTTCTCTTTCTCCAATGTTCCCAAGTAAAGAATATTAGATCATAAAAAAAAGGATTGACATTTTTTTAAAATACAAGCCACCAAACGGCGTTTTTTTACTTCGAGTCAAATTTCAAAATGATCCCTTATTGTAATCCAAAAATATTTAACTATTTTTAATCAAGAATTTTTCTACAGAGGATTTTCATGAAAATCTATAAAATATCAACGAGTTTTTATTTATTTTGGATCGATTTCACTTTGATTGAACATATAGAACGAGACGTAACGCCTACTTTTCTATTCAAATCTTATCTAAATAGTAAAGAATGTCACTAAATAGTATTATTTAGGAACAATTTCTTCGTTGCATTAATTAACCCCTTGGGGACGGGTGATTCATAAAAGCATTCGTACAAAATCAGAATCAAGTTGTAATTAAATAAAAAACGGTAATTTAAATGTAGTCGCTGCTAATTTGACTTCCTTCCTTTGCTTTTACTTTAATTATTGTTAGTTTAATCATATATGTAATCAATGATAATTCAAAGTATAACTAAATAGTTTTATTTTGAACAAAGTAATGGTGGATTAAATAAATCAAACAATTATAACTCCGCCCACAAATAAACTGCTAAAGAAATACTTTGATTACCAGTTTTATCTTTAGACCCTGATTGATACGGTTTTATGCTGTCACGTATTTGTGACAGTCGGCGCGAAAGGGTTAATACAAGTATTGTATCTTACCTAATATGGATGTGTGAAAATATTACTTAAGACAAAAAGCCATGCAAGCTCTATATATCCCGTCGTCGACGAAGTCGAGTGCCGGAAAAGAGCTCTTGTGACATAACAAATTTTCAGGTGTACCAATATATATAGTGGGCGGATATTTAACTTTTGAACAGAAACAGCTATTATCTGCTACCAGCCAGGAAGAAATTTTAACTATACATTACTCTTCACACTCAAACTCAACCATCTAAACTACAATTAAAATGCATACCCTCCAACTTATGAGGATTTTGAAAATAATTCTTTCTAGTGGTAGCGAACCAAAGTAGAAATTTTTACAGCAAATGGATCTCTCATAAAACTTCTATCAGAACTTAAGAATTTAGCCATATGGCCTGCACTTTTATAAGTAATAGTGGACAAGTTACGCTAAAATAAATTTTTTTTAAATATTAAGACTTTAATTTTACTACCGTCTGAAAAGAAGATTTCTGAAACAACGGAATTTCCGTAGCAGTTGGAGGGTATGAAAATGCAGGATGGCTGAGTGCTAGTTATGATGAAAATAGGAGTTATAGTGACAGATTTAGAGAATAGAAATTTTCTATAATATAATGTTTGGTTTAAATACTGGTATATATTTGTTTTCTTTTAAATGTTATTCTTATATAAATAAATATGATGTCTATATAAAAACTTGATCTTACCTAATTCGGATGTGGATATTTTAAATTAAACACTATTTTTTTTGTTCGAAAAATGTAGATGTTTTTTATAATGCTTTTTAGTTTATTAAAAAAAAAAATAAAAAAAATTCTAAATGTACAAATTTATAACGTACATAAACAATTACAACGTGCGTAAACAATTGGATACTTTGAAAATAACACTTGAGACAAAAGATGCATGTTATATTATAGCCTTCTTCCCACCACACCCTACGAATAAGAAAAGTTGGGGCACTTTCGTATTCACTTGAAAGAATTTAAAGAAAATTATAGTTCAGAATTTTTGTACATAAGGATACCAACTGTTCCGCTTTCTGCTGAAGTCTTTATACATTTGCAGAGGACAAAATTGTAAAACTTGTGAATAAGAATAATTGCGCTTGCGTTTTTAAGTATCACCATCAGGGCCGTTACTACGTCGGGGTGTTACCCCTAGGTCTATTCTTTCTTATCTTTTTTTTTAATTAAAAAGAAAGTGCAAAGAAAGAACTGCTAAAAAGAATTATTTAATTTGTAATCATAAGTTTAGATTCCTTGAAATAGAGAGGAAAGAGAAGATTCTTTCTGAGAATTATTTCTTCCCTCTGAAGAACAATAACACTGAGAATAGAGGGGATCAAAGGCATTCAGTTGATTGTATATACAGTGGGTGATCGGTTAACGAACATAATCCGTTCCAAGACTATGTTCGCTATCCGAATTGTTCGTTAACCGATCAATGATTCACCATAGACTTCTATGTGAAATCGATTAATTCGTTCTGGAGGCCCTAAAAATTAAATTTCAAAAAATTTATAATTTCATAGTAAGTTTTTAAAAAAATAATACATACATATAGACTTGCATATTAATCAGTCCTTTTCATTTTTTGCTTATGGGGCGTTGAAGAACATGTCCAATGTCGATTGCTTTTCTCTCTTTTTCAGGATTTTCCGGAAGTAATTAATAGCATTGTCGTTGTAAAGATCCCCAACCCTACTGACATCAGCTTGGTTTGGGTGCCATTCTAAGACCATTGCTCTGACATCCTCCCACTTTTTCAAAAGATCTTTAATGTCAGATGTCGGCATTGGTATCCTATTTCGTCTTCCTTTTGTTCAGAAGGAGACACATTTCGCTGTGTTTCTTGGTGTTCTTCATTCAAAATTTCTT
>NC_092212.1:10431430-10462385 GCF_043381705.1 Parasteatoda tepidariorum
TGCCAACTTTTAATCCTTTCCATTATAATTTTTCCCAGTGGTATTAAAATGGAATTAAAACTTCAATTTTAAGCAAACAAATACGTTGTATTTGAGAAAACTTAAGTTGACAACCATGTTAGTAACGCATATTAATATATGTGCTTAATTTTTGTAAGAATAGTGGTGATCAAAATCGTTTAAAAATAAAGTTTATAAAAGAAAAAATAGTATGTTATTAAAACCACTTTAAATATGAAAATAAAATCTTCCGGAAAATCCGAAAGAGTTGGCAGGTATGCAAATGGCAGAGCTGAAATAATTGACTAAGCACAATATATGTATTTAAAAGTAGGAGCTGTTCTGTAAATATGACGCTGGGTGATACAAGGTTAACGCAATAATAACATGTGTCTACATATAATTGTAATTATTACTATATATTTTATGAAGAAATTATCTTTTATTGTCGATTTAGAAAGAGAAAAGAAAACGAAGATGAATGGTCTATGGGATGGGTGAGCAGAACCTGCGTGTTAATAAGAATGGTATAAAATAACTTCTCGATCGCTTTATATCTACCGATCGTATAACATGTAACAATGTCCATAATTTTTGAGAATTGAAAAAAAAAATTCTTTTTTATTTACCTTGACTGAGTTGAAGGAAATCGAAAAGTAATTCACCAAAAAATTTTGACATAGTGGACGCTTCAAAAAGGAACCCGGACGATGTGACGCAATATATCATTACACAAGTGAAAAGGATCGAAAAACTGGCATCGCACAGCGTTAAAGTCGCCCGGGTACGTAATATAAAATCGTCATGCACTCAGTTCCCCTTGGCATAGTACGCAATTACGTCACTTTGGTGGAAACTGGGCTTATTACAATATTTCCGAAGCTGTAACCTTGTACAAAAATTGTTTACGTTGAATAAAGGAAATATTTTCTTACAGTTCTGCCGAATTGTTCTTATCGTGAATGCGTAATTAAACTTTTATTTAAAAATAATTTTGCTTTTATTATGCGTTTTGTTTTGGAACATGTATTTTTATATTTCCTTTAAATTAATCGCACCTGCTTCTTATATAACTAAATTGATCTTTTAGGCTATCCAATCTTTTTTATTTAATGTTTTAAAACTTGTGTAACACTAACAAAATAATATTTCATTTAATGGAGACGTTGTTAATATTTTTCTCTCTTGGAATTGTTCTCTTATAGAGCAAACGTAAGAAGAAAAAAAAAAAAAAAGGAAAATATTTAAAAACGTGCTTCTGACATTTATTAAAAACTAATTTTGGTCAGAAATAATTTCATTTTTTCTGAAACAGAGCTCAAATTAACTTTTTATTTGAAAGTTAATTGATTAAAAAATATACTCTCGCATCAATGTATTTATCGCAGACATGGGATGATGATCAAATTAGACTGCGATTTACTATTTTTAATAATGATTTACTTCACCCTTTCTTGAGAATTTGAAACAATTTATGATTTTCTATATGAAATTTTAACTGCAAAATTTTTAAACAAAAGTAAAAGTTTATTTTATCACTTATTATTTTTTCGGTGCAAATCAATTAAAAATATATAGCTGAAATTTTATTTAACTTAACTCAAATCCAAATTAATTTTTTCATTATGAATTAAAGTTATATCTTTACATAAAAGAAAAGAATTTAAAAGAAAATGTTACATCACTACATTCTTTATTTTTAGAAAATATATTAGAAGTAAAAAAAAAAAACCTATAGGGAAATCTTTATCAGAATATGACGATCCATTATTGGGAGAGTCGAGATTAAATACATTAAGACTTGTTCAATTGCTAGATGAATGTGGGAGAAGGCAGAACTTGATCACTGGAAACATTTTTAAGCTTCCAAAAATAATCAAATTAGTTTTGTAAAATTCGCATTTTCAAAATTAGATTTCTCAAAAACCATTTAAAATTGTACTTTTTAAAATGATGAAAAAAAATTTTATACCTAACCTAACAATTTTTTTATTATTCATTAATAATATAGCAAAAAATAATAAATATTTACCACAAATTTTTTTATTGTATACAAAAATAAATTAATTTTGCTATTCGAGATATGACAAATTCATATTCAATTCGAAAAATTCAGAGCATTTTAAATTAATAATATATTTTGTTCCAACGTTTTTTTTTAATGAAATTTAAGCTTATTTATAATTATTGATTTCCTCAAAATGTTCTTTAAAATCGTTTTTTTTATTTATTTATCTATTTAATTACTTATTTGTAATCAAGTACTTTTTACTCACTAAATTTCCAAATAAAAACTTTTTATTTACTTTTCCTTAAACTNTTTAAGAGGAATAGTACCGGTTTCTTTTAATTCGGGAGAAAGTTCAATCGTAGAGATATAAGGGATGTAATTCAAGTCATGATCAAAAAGAATAATTATCTTTAAAATTTATAATCTAAATAAGAAGACAAAAAAGAACTTTATACCTTCTTAATATTACTCTTCCTCACTGTAATAACGCTGAAAATGATCTTAAAAATTTTGCAAATCAAGTTTCGACTAAAAGTTGTCATCCCGTTTAAAGTAAAAAGTAGGCGTTTCATGTAATGAGAGCAAGAAAAGTTGTTGGAAGTCTTGGAAAGACAAAGCTTTAGTTTTTGATGCTTTTTTTCTCGCTGAGGATTTCTTTATTATTACTTTTTTTTATTTTCAAAACGAAGAATATATTTTTAATATTTTTCTTTTCTTGAATTTCATTGAAAAGGATATTAAAATTTTTTTCAATTTGTAGATGTATATCGCAAAAAGTTAAAAAGAAAAAAAATTCTTTTACGACTACCACTAAATATATTATAATGTTTTCTAATAGATTATTCAATTTATTTAAGATTTTATCAAATTACTTTTCAAAAAATTTAAAGCTCGTCGACTCGGAACAGAGAATCTGCGTTCTGGTCTAGGAGAGAGGTTCAATAGCAATGAAAGAAATAGAATGACCCCTCCAAGGCAATCAAATGATATTTTCTAGTCTATTTAAACGTACGCAGGGGGTGACATTTTAAGAAAGACGTTGCACTGAAAAATGTTGTTTGAACTAATATGAGTACTAAATCATTTTAAATGCACAATGAGTATTTTTTAAAAATAATTTTTAAAAACCTTAAAATAAATCACTTTTTTGGTCAACCAAACCTATTTGTCTTTTTCATAATAGTCAGTAAGCAGGGCCCGTGTTAAGCATTCGCCACCTCGTCAAATGGGATAAAATCTTAAATTTGGCGGATAAAATTGCATTTTGACGAATGATTTTTTGGATGAAAAAGAAAATTATATATTTAACTCGATCCTGTCAAAACTACGTCAAAATGAATTTTCGCAAACCAACCAGACCGTAATTAGAATTGGTTTTAAATAATATAAGCCTGAAGCAAACTACAGTAAAATATTTTCCTTATGGGAAAAAAATTAATCATGAAAAAATTGTTAGGAGTTGCATTTAGCGAAGACTTTCGATAATTGGCGAATACTTCTGATATTTGGCATATTTACTGGCTAAGAATACGAAATCCTTAACTCGGGCCCTGAGTAAGGTATATAAATATGAAGAATAAAAAGTTTTCATATAGGAGAGGATATAGTTGTTCCTTTTACTTAGTTTTAAAGTCTGGGTGTGCTAATGGATGCATTTAATCAAGAAATATGATGTCTTGATTATGTCATATCGCTGAAAGATTGCGTCGCAATAAGTCTAATGTCTTCTTTGGTTCTGGCGACGAAAATATTATTAAAACTTTGCTGTAATTCGCATTAAAGCTTCGTCAAAAAAATATCCGGTTTTATTTGGGGATGTCGAATCTTACTATTTTAGGATCTTTATGGAGGTCTTTGTTTCGTATGAAGCACCGTGCTTTAGCTATATTTCTCAGAACTTTAATTTAAAAAATAGAAAGTTCCTTCATTTGCGTTTTATGAAATGTTGTCATGCTGGTGATGCATATATGAGTATTGGTCTAATCATCGAAAAATAAATTTGTCATTTCAGTTTGATATCCAATTTTGATTATTAAGGGATAAGTGCTTGAAGTTTATCTATTGCAGTTGTTGATTTCTGTCACTTTCTTACATGGTAATACCAAGTGAAATTTGAATTTGGTATCAGACTAAGCAGGCTTTGCCTTCATTAAAATGCGATTATTGAATAGGGAAAGTTGAAGATTTTTGACTCCCCCCCTAATTATATGCATATTGGATTTTCGGGTATAAATATTTACTATCCAGCAGTTGTTGATCCAGGTTTTATTGAGTATGTTAAAATCCATACTTAATAAGAACTCACACAGGGATTAAAAGTTCAAAGAAAAATTTATATTCAAGCAATCAGATTCATTTTCACTTACACCTCTGCCATCAGGTCGATAAGCAATAGTATTAAGTAAGAAAATTTGGATAAAACGGAAGAGCAAATTTTTCGATGAATTGTAGGAGCCCCCAAAGCCATCAGCAGTAGATTTCTTATAAAAGACTTCCAAACAGATTATATAAATGAATGTATCGAAATGTTCAATACGAAACTTTATAATGATGCACAAGTTTGATGATGACAGATGATAACTTTCATCATATTTTCGAATATGAAATCTTAAGTAAAAATTCTAAATGTAGTCCAGTAAAAGCTTTCTTCAAGTTGGATTGTCTGTTGTCCAAATATTTTAACAACCCGTAACACACAGTTTAAAAAATTAACAGACCAACGCCTCCTATAACTGAAAGCCTCCACACGGTTTCTTATAGGTAGTCCGATCAGGCTCTTGTCAAGGATAGCCACTTTCCGAACGAGTCCTTTAATACAAAATCTAGTTAAAATAAGAAAGTGGTAGCAAATCTGAGGCAAATTTTTATTTATTTATGAATAATATTGGTTTGCCTTATTCACTTGTCAACCACTACAGATTCAATTCTCAAATATATATGATAAATTTCTCTCAATTACTTTTATAAAAGAATTTGGGTTCATGGGCACAACTGGTTCGCTTTTTAAATAGTCTGTGCGGACTACTTATAATAGACCGTGTGGAGGCTTTTTGATGTAGGAGGTGATAGACAGACCCTGGGAGGAATCAACTCTGCTGGGTCTAAACCAGGCGAGCTGCAGATATAGGTTTGTTATCTTTTGGGGGAAACATACATAAATAGTAACCCCTACTTTCTAGTCACAGGATGCTCGGAATGAAAAATAGTTATAATGAAAATTATATAAAATTATAATAGAATACAAAAAGACCCTGGGAAGAATCAACTCTGCTGGGTTATAACCAGCCGCTAAAATAGGTTTAATTTTTTTGGAGAACAATGTACATAAATAGTAGCGCCTACTCGGGACGCTACTAGGGTCTCTAACCCATGATCTGTCTACCACTGGGATATTTCACGTCAGCACTGTGGTCGATGCAAGCCGGATGCGGAATTTGTATCAACTGGGATTCAAACCCGGTTTGCCGCATTGGAAGGTGAACTCTCTACCCCCTGAGCCATCAGCTGAGAATGCATATTCAGGAAGCAATGTTACTTAAAAATAAAGGAACGTATTTTCGATACACTTAATTTCTTGGATATAAAAGAGAAATAAAAAGACAGCAAATACGTGATAATTAGGCATTTCTAGAACTATATATATTTGCTCTTGAAAAGGGCAAAAAAAGTTAAAGGTTAAATAAAAAAAATTTGAAAAAAAGGCTTTAGAATAACAAACCGGCTCATGTAAACATAAATGGATATTTCTTAATTATTCTCTTATATTTAATATATGACGAAACCGGGACGATTTGCACCCATCAAATTCTTAAAATTAGTTAAGTTAGAACAGAATTTCAAACTGACATTAAAATCAGTTGCCAATAATCGCCACAAACTACTGTTTTTGTATTGTACTACTCGATACACTATTCTTTGAAAAAATGCAGCACACTACACTACAAACTATGAAAAAAAGTAGATATATATACATATACAGGGTGATTCTAAAAAGATGGGCAAAATTTTAGGAAGTGATAGTACACACCCAAGCAAACAATTTTTATCAAAGAATGCATGGTCGAAAACAAAACGCAGAATCGCTAGAGGGCGTCAAAGTTTATGTTCTTATATGAGGCAAAAACACACAAAGAACGATGAAGTTAAGTTATAAAAGCAAATTTAATGGCATGTGATTACAATAAGTTGTCAAAACAGTGGCCGGCAGCATCTATGCATGCAGTACAACGGCGAAGAAAAGATAGACGAACATTCTGAAACACATCAGGCATATCACGAACTTTCCCTGCAGTGGCAGAAAGCTTGACAACAAGTAACGCAGCGCAGTAACTCGCAACAGGAATGGAGCTTTCACGTTTGCATCAAACAACTTTCCAAATGCGCCAGCATCTTTACGTTTTGTTTTCGACCATGCATTCTTCGATAAAAATTGTTTGCTCGGGTGTGTACTATCACTTCCTAAAATTTTGACCATCTCTTCAGTATCACCCTGTATATAAAAAACTATGGAAAAAAATATAAATTCAATATCTGTGAAAAATAAATTAAATGTTTTCTCCATGTCAATCATCCACTGCAACATGAATCATTAATGACGATAACATTATGGACAGTGCTTGTCCTTGATGAGTAAATTTAATTGGCTCTCATAGGCCCCCATGTAAACCTGTTCCACAGGCTCCATCAAGGTATTGCTCGGAAAGCAATCTGCCTCCTCACAGAGGGTCCCTCCCTCACTCCCCATCTCAAAGCAACCCCATTCCCCACCCCTTCCCTCTCTCCCTGTCCCACTCATGTAAACAGCTAATGAAAAGTGACTCAAAACCAGTCTGCTTTTGCACTTTACAGACTTATATGATTTTGAGAAAAGATATACCGTACACTCTCGATTATCCGGTTTGCGGATTATTCTTGGTTTCGGTATTCTTGTTGAAGAAAATTTAGAAGACTGGTTTCCAGTATTTCACTCATGAAGAGATCGTTATGTTGTTAAATCAAATAGTGATGATAGTAACTGATGCAGAAGATGTAGTAAATGAATGAAATACAATTTCTCATTCTGCTGCTCTGTGGAAACTTTATTAGATTATATGGGAGGATTTGATTACGGTGACATTACTGCGGTTCGTAAAATATGTGTATCGATATATGGCGAAGACGTATTACACATTTTTTAATAAGGAAAATTCTTAGTTTGATGTTATGTATGCAAATGTCAGTAATTTTTATATTTTTTGTACTGATATTAAATTTTTCTTTAATAAAAGGAGTTTTCGGCATATCCGTGTTTTTCGATTGCCCGTGCGACCTGTCTCGGTGATTAACCCGGATAATCGGGAGTGCACTGTACTTACTAAACAAGGAAAATATTTACCTCTGACGAATTAATAAAAAAATAAACATAATTTATTATTTTAACTTAGTCAAACATTTTTTGCTTTGAATGAATTAATATCACTTAATTTTGTGTTAGGTTGTATCAGAGTATTTTTCTTGTAAATCAAATATTTAAGAAAAAAAAANAGTGCACTGTACTTACTAAACAAGGAAAATATTTACCTCTGACGAATTAATAAAAAAATAAACATAATTTATTATTTTAACTTAGTCAAACATTTTTTGCTTTGAATGAATTAATATCACTTAATTTTGTGTTAGGTTGTATCAGAGTATTTTTCTTGTAAATCAAATATTTAACCCCTTACCTGCNAAATCAATCTAGGAGGAAGAAAAAAATAAAAATTCGTCAATTTTTAAGTACAAATAGAAATATATTTCTTTCAGATAAATGATGAAATAATGTGACATTTTATAATAATGTGACAAAAAATTAAGTCAACAATTTAAGATCATCTAGTAAAAACAGAAATTTATTCAAATATGCATAATTATTTTACATTAATCTCGTACATCAACAACAAAGGCTTGCATTTAATTTCTGTAATAAATACATAAATTAAATGAAGGATAAAAATTCATTACATAAATTACAGACAAAAACATACATAGTAATACAGTAGAGTTAATATCTATACACAAATAATAGTCATAAAATTGATACTGATAAAATATACACGAAATTGGCGAAAAAGAAAATATAACCAATATACATACATAAATATAATAAGAAGTAAAATAAATTTTAGCTGCAAGAAATATTAAGGACATATTGCCTCTTTTTTTCAATACTTTTACCTATTTTCATTACCTTTCTGGATCTTTCGGAAATCTAAGAAAATTTCCTTTTAGGACGAGTGGCTGTAGTTACATTGCAAATACAGCACCGAGCCCAAGGCTTTTTAATTTTCTTCCTAGAAAATTTGAAAGAAAATATTAAAAAAGAAATATAGCTAATAAAAATAACTCCTATGAGCATTTGAGTCAAATGTCCTTAAGATAACGNTAAGATGTTTTTTTTTTTTTTTGCATGAAAGGCAAAAGTGGTAGCACAAATGTTTGCTTCATTATCAGAAAAATCTCATTAAAGCAAAATTAGATTTTGAAGTAAAAACAATTTTTATACATAATTATGGGCAGGAAAAAAACACCCCCCTGAAAAGTAAATAATAATTCAACACGAAAGTATAAAAACAAGTTCAACAAGTAAATAAAATATACTAACGATTTTCTGTAATTGTACAGAGCATTCTTTTCTTCTTCATAATTCATTAGAAAGAAAATAATAAAGTATGTAACAGCATTTCATGCTTTTTTTTAAATTATTAGACTATGTTCTCAATTGTTTAGCGGTAAAAGTTAAAAAGTATTGTTTATTATTTATTTATTATTATAACAGAGCCTCTTTCACTAATCAATTAATAGTATTTACGAAGAAAGTTTATTGCTACACAAATATCTATATTTAAATTTTTTGCTATGTGAGTAACATAGCAAAATTTGTAAACATATATATCCATGCTTATATTTACTATGCTATATTATGTTTTCGTATTATTAGGCTATTTTCGTAATTATATAATTTTAACATAAGGTGTACATACATTAATTTTAGAACCACAATGCACATATAACAAATACAACTCAATAAAACGGTAAACGTAACTGTAAATTTTAATAATCAAAACAAATTGAGTTTTAACCAATAATTACTTTAACCAATAATTCTTTTATTCTTTAAAGGAGTAGAATTTTTAGGAATAGATTCAGTAATTTAAACATAGGATATAGTCATCACCCCCTACATCAAAAAGCCTCCACACGGTCTTTTATAAGTAGTTCGCGCAGACTATTTAAAAAGTGAACCAGTTGTGCGCATGAACTCAAAACCTTTTATAAAAGTAATTGAGAGAAATTTATCATACATATTTGAGAATTGAATCTGTAGTGGTTGACAAGTGAATAAGGCAAACCAATAATATTCATAATTAAAAAAAATTTTTAGTCATATATTTGCTACCACTTTCTTATTTTAACTAGATTTTGTATTAAGTGACTCGTTCCGTAAGTGGATATCCTTCACAGTGGTCTAATCGGACTAGTAGCTACCTATAAAAAACCGTGTGTGTGGTGTGGATTTAGTTCGATTTCTATTCATCAACATAACCTCGCAAGCTTTTAAGAGTTAACAAAACATTTTGCGTGTAACATCGTTTATTTATATACTATGAGTTTAATAACAATAAGTTTAAAACATATAATTAAATGTATGAAACTTACTTCGCAGGCAACTTGTTAGGTGATTCCATCGCTTCAATGAACTCAGAAAAAATGACAGGACAGTAGTTTTAAAGATAAATTTGGGGGCGGATCTTTAAAAGCATAAAATGTATGCCATAATGGAGTCTTGGTTGGAGATGAAAAAAAGAAGCACGCCCACTTCGCTATGATTTAACATATTGTGGGTATCCTTCGAAAGTGGATCTTTTTTAAAAGTCTACTTTGCTTTATTGATGCTATTGCTCATGCTCAGTCATCTAACCAAACCAATGGCTTTTGGCTTAGGACGACGAGCGTTTGATTTGTCAAAACAAACATACGATCCTTTAAACATAACATGCAGTAAACGAAAAAATAACAAAATATATTTCTTATTAGTTTAACTGGTAGATACTTTTAGAAAAAAAAAGGAATTTTATTTTACAAATGGCTATTTGTTTTTATGTATTTCCACCTGATGAAATTGTGATTAATTACGTAAATCTGGTAGACTGCTCATGGATTAACAATTATTTAACAACGTTTCATAGATTTTTTTCACTTTTAAATAGTTTTTTTAACTGAATATTTTATTTTTTTAAAAAGTATCATTATACAATGGCAGATTCTAGACATTTTTTCTCTCCCAAATTAACAGCTGTGGAGAATTTAGTGAGCTACTTAACACAAAGACAGACGCGAAGCCATGTGGAACATAATTAAGTTAATTATGCATCGAAGTTGCCAGGTACAGGAGGAGTTAACAAAAATATATCACAGTTACAATAAAATAAATAAACAAATAATAATTCTAAGTTAAATAAAAGAAGTTGGCGAGAAAGAACTATATTTCAATGAATTTGATGTGTGAAACGGCATTTAATTTAATTAACTTCAAGTTAATTAAAAAAGGTGCCGTATCATCCATCAAATTTGTTGAAATATAGTTTTTTCTCGTTAATTAACATTTTAACTTGTGTGGAGAAAATTAGCCCAACTTTGAAACGACATTTTGCTTATAACGATGCTGACGTCGTAGATCATATGTGTGAGTATCAGTGATCTTTTCCTTCTTGCAGTGCAAATATCCAATTGTCTGATATAAAAGCTAATTTAAAATAGTTAATGATAAAACGATGAAAAATGCCATCCTCCTCTATAAATATTATCAAAATAAAGCTGACTTTTATAGGTTAATACGTTTACAATTGTCTTTTTATACTTTAGTTATGAAATTGAATTTCCGTCGAAAAAATGTTGATCGTATAGGGTTCTGGAGTCGAAAAAAATTTGGGAATCACAGTACCATATAACACTAAAAATGTCAAAGATAAATCGTTACACATCGAATTAATTTCATTTATCTCATTAACCCTAGCTTCACTAAGTCATGGTTTTAGTCATGGTTTCTCTCTCCACAATGATAAGTCAAGAGGCTGTATTTTTTGGCATGCTGTAACAGGATTACTGAAAATAGAATAGACAAATTAATTAGTTTCTCAGCAACTATAACTAATGACATTTGCAAGATAATTGTTTGTAGTTTTCAGTTCTAGTACTAAATTTCAAAAATACAGTTGAAAATAACTTTCACTAACAAGATATTTAAAGCCGTGGTGGCTTCTGGGATAGAGCACTCACCTCCCAATGAGGTATCGGATTCGAATCCCAACGATGACTGGTCACAAAATCCGTACACGCCTAACACCCACTACAGTGCTAACATAAAATATTCTCATTGGATGGGGGATCACGTGTTAAAGTTCCCTTGCCTTCAAGCTAACATGGGAGGTTATCCTCCCATGTAACTCAAATGCTGGTTAGCTCAATCAAATAGACCTCCACGCAGGTAAGTTTATCCCAATATTTGATGCAAGAGTTCCATTGTCTTTTGGATTGGGTTCAAAAATACAAGGGTACGGAGTTTAACATTTATGAACTCTGAATTGCGTCGGCTGATAAATAATAGATATGTAATATAAAATGAAATAACAAGAAATTGAAAATATTTAAGCTTATAAATAATAATGCATATAAAAAATAAAATTCCTGTTAATATATGTAAGTTTTTCTAGTTTATATATGTAAGCTTGTTTAACTTACTTTTTCCCAGGTACAGCAAATGGGTGTCTACGAACTTCATCATAGCTTGTAGTGTCGCAAAGCCAGCGTGCCACTGAGAAAGATTTAATAGTTTCCAGTTGATCTGAAAAATATTTGAAATGAATTTACCTTTAAGAAATTAAATTATATACCGTAAATTTTGCCCCCTCTTTGTTATATTTAGGAAATTTAAATCAGTAATTAGTATTAACCTCTTCCGATTATTATTTTTCGCAAGTGCGTCGTTTAAATTAATAATAATACATTTATTTTAAGTCATATTGACCAATGGAAAAAAAGGATAGCGATAGTTCAATGTAACTTCTGTTTGTCCCCTGCACTTTGCTTCTTTGAAATATCATGTTTTATATATTTAGCCAGAGCCGTGAGGGCTCAGAGGACAGGGATAAATGAGGGCCCTATGAAACGGCTCAGGTACGAATCCTAGCGATGGCAGGTTGAAATGACCCATCACCTCCAAATCAAAAGGCCTCCACACGGTTTCTTTTAACCAGTTATGCGCATGAACCCAAATTCTACTTTAAAAGAAATTGAGAGAAATTTATCATATATATTTGAGAACTGAATCTGTAGTGGTAGTAAATAAGACAAACCAATAATATTCAGAATTTAAACAAATTTTTAGACTTATAATTTCCACCACTTTCTTATTTCTTTTAGATTTTCTATTAAATGGCTCTTCCGTTAACTGGTTTACCTTCATAGTGGTCTGATTGGACTACCTTATAAGAAACCGTGTGGAGGCTTTCAGTTATAGGAGGCGTTGACCGACCAGAATGCTGATGTAAAATATCCCCAGTGGTTGACTGATCATGGGTTAGAGTCCCCTTGCTGTCGAGCTAACCGTAGGAGGTTTGGTGGTTTTTCTCTCCATTTGAGGTGAATGGGGATTAGATCCATCAAATAGCCCTCCTTGAAGGCTAGTTTCTCCCAAAGCTTGATACAATACATCCCTTTGTGTTATAGTCAGGGATCAAAATTACACGGCTATGGATTTGAACATTGGTTGCCTTCAATTCAGAACTGAATCGGTTTTCAAGGCCGGTTATAAATATATTTGGTCAAGTTTCAGAGAGCAAGTAAAAGAGAACACCCGAATATTTTTCGATTTCAATGATCGGATTTTCACGTAGTAGGATTCGCTGATTCAAGAGCATAACTCTATGAGTCACTGAATTTGTGCAGATGATATTTACAGCACAAAAACGTACTTTTTCTGAATAAACGTACTTTTTTACATCGGAATCGCATTCTTTACGCGAATAGTATGGGTTGAGGGGGTAGTCGCAATCAGAAAAATATGTTCCCAATAATTTAGGTAAGAAAATAGTCAACTATTTGGACTTTTTAAAGTCTGTTTTTTTTTAAATGTATTTTGCCTTATATCAGAAACTGACGAAATATATTAAAATATTTTGCCTCAAAGATTAAACGAAATCATCCACAGACTAATGTGAAATATAATATTTTATGATAATTTATTATTTTTTATTACTTAATTTACTTATTGCGGAAAGAAAAATTTGAATTGTATGGCAGGTAAATATTTACACCGAATTTATTGACATTATTTTACATGACAAAATCCAAAATTTCAGTAAAATCAATCGATTTAAAAATAATTTGAAAACTCGTCAATAAGGATTGAATAGAATTTGCATACGATTTTTTTCCCTCTCAAGCTTTTGCTTATGGGTGGTGCAGCTGATTTTCCAAAATAACAAGTGCTATCAGGCACCGCAGGCAAGAGGTTAAAGAGTTCGTGAAACTCAATGTGGAAGACTTTGTGAGATTTCAAAAATGAATAATTGAGGCGGTCACTTTACTATACCTTGAATATTTCAGACAATAAATACTGCATTTTTTGCTGTTTTAGTGAGGTTAATTTCAGGATTATTTTTAAAAAGGGTATTAATAATTTTAAAAAAAAGAATCATAGTTTTCTAAAGTAAAAGCATAAAACAACTTCCATTTTTTCCCTTTACCTTTTGTGAAAGGATATCTTCCATTTTCATGTGTATAGAAGAAACTGTCACCAAATTTTAGACGATGAAACTGAATGGCTGATATACACGTAGCAGTAGGGCCTGTCACACCCCCTTCTATCGGTTTCTCCACTGTCATTCCTACCCATAAGTCAATATCCCTTACGTCCCTGATGAAATAAGAAAAAAAAGAGATAGATACAAAAGTTGAGAAACATTCTTAATCAAATAACAATTTAATTAAAGAAATACTACTATAATCAGTACAAACTTGGCTGCATTGAAAAAACTAGACGTGCTTTAAAATTCAGACTTAAGGAACACGATAGATATGTCTGTTATTAAGAATTTTATGAATCTTCAATTGCACATTGTTGGAATCTTGAGCATAAATTCAATTTAGACTACGCTAAAATTACTTCCAATCGAGTCACATCAGCTTATCTTGATGCCCTGGAATCTTGTTTTATTCATATGAATGGTGATTCTCTTGTTAACGACATTAGTTCTTCGGCACCTCTCGGCATAGCGTGTGAAAATACATTTTACCCTGAGTTGTCCGTCTCGGCCACTGTGGTTTTCTTCTTCTGTTTTTCAGCCTTTTTTTCACGTACAGATCGTCGGGCTACGAAGAGGGGGTGCCATCCCCTCTGTAGAGGATCAAAATTGTGATGGCATGTCTTCGGGTCATCCTCAGGGACGTTTCCCAGACTGTCGCCAATAGCCCACTGTGCATCCCTAGTACGACGTAAATGAACTACAACATCATCCTTTTTTTTCTCTCTCGGCTGCAGTGGTTTTTTTAGTTTAATTTTCCATTTTCCTTAGCTTTATTTTTCCATTTTTTGTCGCCAATTTTGCTTTTTTTCTTTCAAATTATTCTTGTTTCTTTTCAACCACGTCTAGCAAGTCTTGAAAATGGGTGCCTATTTTTGAAGCACATCGAAACATGTCGACTGTTGTTTCTTATTTCTTAATTTTGAAACGAATGAAGTTTTAAATCAGGTAATATTCTTAATTAATGCAACAAGTTGCAAAAAGTACTTTCAGATTTTTGAAATGCTACTTTGTATATAAGAGTAAAACGAGGAGTAACGCTTAAGTAACAGATAAAAGTCCCGAGCACAATTCAGTTTTTTAAGTTCATTTATAACATTATTGTCTTTATAATCAAACTATATAAATGAATTATATAAAAAATTAATTATTTAGATATATACGGCAAAATTAACGGTTACTCTGGCAATAAGGTAACGAATGATATTTTTCGTCGAAAATGCAACCTATTTGCATTTATTAAAATATTACTTTTAATAAATATAGAATTATTTTGAATATTCTATAATATTCTGAAGATAACTTAATTTTGTGCTTGTTACTTGAAATGTTTTTATATTTTAGAAATAGATGTTTCAATGTTTACCATATTTTGAGAAAAGATTCAAAGGAAATGCTTTACAATATTAACACTTTTAATCTTTAAAATTTTCTATTTTTTTAAAAAAAGGCTTCGTGATTTAAGAAATGGTTACTCTTAAAATGCCACAACTAGTCACAAGTCAGTCGTAAAATTTACAAATTTTCTCTATATTAAAATATTGTGAAACTTTTCTTAATTTTCTTTTCTTTCACTCAATCGTAATGTCTTCGTTATTTTTTCTCCCAGGAGAGCAACAGTCAAACGTCATCGTCTGCGGTCAGTAAGCGGATGGGTGACTACATTGATCAGCCTGCTTAGGGACCGAAGGTACGTGGTACCGGTCCTTGTTAAACTGATCTACCGTAAAGTGCTCGACTTCAGGTGAGGTCCTCGGGCAACCACTGTGACCATTGTGCAGCTGTAGTGTGATGCAAGTAAAGTACCCATCCACCCATCTGTCGTTCTTGAAACTTAACAACATTTGGAAAGCAATTAAATACATTGCGACTATAAAAAGTATGTTTTAAATCCCCCCCCCTTTGATTGGGATAATATGCTTATTACGTAAATTTTATTTCACGATTGAATACTTGAGTTGTTTCTTTGCCGCATTTGCAGTACTGAACAAACAATATGAGTAATACTGAAGCAATACTGAACTGAACTGAATAGCATTACTGAACACAAGTGATGGAGCAATACTGAACAGAAGTGATGAAGCATTACTGAACACAAATGAATGGAGAAATACTGAACAGAATTGATGGAGCAATACTGAATATGATGCTCCAGTGTAGTATCAAACCTTGCGTGATTTTTATTTGCGAACTGTTAAAGTCACTTTTTGTTTTTTACTGACATAAGTATTTTCTTCTTAAGTGTGCTTAAAGTGTCCCTATATCAACAATCACATTTGAGGGTAAAAAACAAAAATCTTACGTGTATATTTTCTTCAGAAACTCGACACTATCTTGTGACATTCTGTTTAAGAGATCAGAAAATGTTTCGATCCTGGTTTTCCCCTCTGAGCACTTCTCAACCACGTCGGTGTAGCTTGAGAGTCCATGATCTCGCCCTCTTTGGATGTTGATAGCAGCGATATCAACTCCGAAAGATGCTTTGGGTGGTCTATAAGTGGAAAAAAAATTCTAATTGACAGTATAGTATTTTCGGTTAAAAACATTAGAAAAACAAAGAAAAAAGATGATGCAAAACGATGATTCCTACATTAACGATCTTAATACGAACACAAGGTTCATATGGTCCTTAAAAATTTAAAAAAGAAAAAAGGTACACTTCAAAAAACTGTATTCTCGACTACTCTTAATATTTTAAAAAAAAAATTAACTAGTTTCGAACTTCAGAGTTTAGTTTTTTTAATTTTAAAGTGCGTAGAAATAAAAGAAATTTGTAATTTTTTTCTTAAAATTGAAATATCGAAAGTACTTTTAAAAATTTTAAACCCATATAAACCCTGAAATACATTGATTTTGGCACGAAAGTTTTCCTAATTGCAATGAAAAGATATTATTTTTTTTTTTAGATTTTACACAATATTACTGTAAAAGTCCGAAGTCGAGCGAATCCTAGGCTTTACTTCTAACTTTAGGATTTACCAAAACTGCTTTAGGATTTACCGAAATATACTTTTCATACGACTTCATTTCGGACATTTACATAGCCTATGCGGTTAAACTGAGAGTTACCAACACCTTCCGGTATGACACCAAAACGAGGAATTATTTATGATTGAATTTTTAATTCTCATATATATTGTGTACTGATTCATTATAGGGGACAAAAACATCGCCAACTCTAGGCCAGCAAATTTGTGACCATAAAGGTAACCCATCCCCTATACAAGGCAATGTCACTCTAAAAAAACAACCAGTATATGTATAGTATACCAATCAGTTACACTTAAGTTATATCAACATTCATCATCGGGTATACTGGACCGTGGCACTTAACCTTAAAAAAACAATTTAGAGTATTCATGGCAGTGGCACTTAGCCTTAAAAAATGTCGTCAGTGCAGGTTGAACCAAAAAATGGCACTCACATCCCATTATTAATCTGTTTATTAAAAATAATTAACAACGATTATTGTTGATTGATTATTATGCTTGGTGTTGGATTTGGCGAAAAAAATTTAACCATCGTAACGGCTTTTAACTCAAAAGAACCGTATATATAGTACACAGTGTGTCTTAAAAAGTTTAAAACACACTTTAAAATTTTTAATTGAAAATATATAAATTGATTTAATTAAAAATATAGATGATTTGAGATTGTGCCAATGAAACTGTCTTACAATTATTTTTCAAAAAGTTACATGAAATTAAGGACAAAGAAAACAATATAATATTTAATTCCATTTCACGAAAGGTGATTCCATGTGAAAAAGCTGAACTAAGACACAATTTTCTCGATAACCACATAAGGGATTTCAATGTTTCTTAAAAATAAATTTGGCAACAGTAAAACAGAATCTCTCGCATCTGGCTTTTACCAAAATGAATTGATAATTCCTAATTTTTAACGTAAAGGATTGATCTTTTACCTATCCAATCTGGTAAATCCTAGGTTTTACCTTTAAAACCTTCGGGCTTTTACAGTAATATCAATCCTGGAATCCTAGCTTTTCGAATTATTTGAATCCGTTCAAAAATTACGATTCATTTAAGCATAGTCTGTTTAATTTCGAAAGCGTTAAAATCTACATTAAACAAACACTTAAACCCCATACATTTTTCTATAATGTGCAAAACTAGAAATTCCTTGGTTTATTTCAACATTAATGGATTTTAAGGGGAATTAATTAATACTAAAATAATATGAAATACAAGAAAGGTTAGAGCTGTGAAAACTGCTTTTGTACCTGTTTAGAACATTGGAACAAGAAAGAATCCATCTTTTATAAAGGGAATTTTTTACCTGTGCAAGTAGTCAGTGACATCAACCTTCACAAAACGGTCATACTTTTCAGATGGGGCTTCACACGATCCAGTGATGTAGGCGTCCAACTGTCCATTATAAACTGGACAGAAGTAAGAGTATGTAAGGCTCATTCTTATCTCCGGATAATGTGTGCTCACAGCTTTTGGCAACATGCTATGCAACCGAAAGGATGCAGTATTGAACTCAATGAACAGGAAAGGTCTAGTTTTTTCATCATACAAAGAAACTGCATCCACCGATAGATTGTATTTCTTCATACTTTCTGGTCCTACTAGCCATGGTAGATATTCTTGGTAGACTATATTTTGCTGAAGAGCAACGACTATTCTCCTGTTAAAAAAGCAAGCAATAAAGCTTTCAGATCCAAAAAGCTGATTAAAAAAATCTTTTATAAACATAAGCATTAGAATATTCTTTTGTTGATCGAAAAAATGATATTTTAAAGACAGCCGATCGGCCTGTGTATGGGGCAGGGAACTGCTCCTGGGTCAGAAGGGTTCTGGGTTCGGATCCAGGGCAAGGCATGGATGTTCTTTCCTTCTCTGTACTATCTGTCCTCACTGTGGGTGCGACGTTGGCCCACCTAATATGGTGCCCCTGAAAGAGAGGTCAACAAAATCGCCCTGTATATGCCTGAATTGACGGATGATAACACAGGTGGGCATTGGAAAAAAATATTTTAAAGACATAAACATGTATTCCCAGCTTTAAGAATGACGACTATTATCCAGTTGTTGGAAAAGAAAAACAGATTTTAGAGCTTTTAGCATGCATTGCAAGATTTTAGAGCAAATACTCTTTCGTTGATTAATAAAAATAACGGATATTAGAGTTATAAACATACATTCTCCGGTTTTAGAAACTCCGAATATTCTCGTGTTGATTGTAGAAATCCAAATTTGAGGATTATAAACACAGATTCTCTGCCTTACAAACAACAGTTCTTTGAAAAAGATCTAAACAATTTTTTAAAGCCGTAAGAATATATAGAAGCATTGAATTAGAGTGATAAGATTTAGAGTAACGACTATATTCTTGTTGATTTTATAAAGCAAAACAGGTTATAGAATTATAAGCATAATTTTTTATTATATATATGATTTTTACAAACAACTAATGTATTCTTGATTAAAAAGAATCTAAACTTTGTTTAGAGCTATAAAGATATAGAACCATTAAGATAGAGCTATAAGTTTTAGAATAACTTCTGTTCTCCTGTTGTACAATAATGTACAACAGTTTTTAAACTCTCAAACATAAAATTTAAGCTTTTTAGGCAAACATTATTCTTCGTTTTATCGAAAAAAATTAATTAATAAAATCCTAAAGCTATCAACGTACATTCGAAAATTTTAGAGCAGCGACTTAGTTCCTTTTGTCAAAAAAAAAAAAAAACATGTTAAGGATCATTTAAAAACAAGCTAACATGTTACTACATGTTCCTGTTTCTTAAAGGCAAGCATTATTTTTCATTTTATTGAGAAAATTTTTTTTTAAAAAAAAGAGAAGATTCTAAGGCCATGAACGTACTTTCATAACTTTTAGAGCAACGCCTGCTTACTTTCGTAATTAAAAAAAGAAAGAAAATATTTTTAAATTCAGGATTTCCGCGATTTTCCTAAAAGCAAGACAAAGGAATTGAAAAAAAAACTTAACATCCATAAATGTAAACATAATCAGATTTTGGAGGAATGAATACTTTAGATTAATCTTTTTAAAACAAAAATAAACTAACTCTGGTGTTGGAGCTATTTTAAACTAATAGCTTGTGCTTCATTTTCCCCATTCGTCTCAGTTATTATGAAACAAACTTTTAAAATTTTTTTTTGTTTTGAAAACGTTTACAAACTTATGGGGAGGTAAAGAACATCATAAGGACTGGAAATTGAATAGCAATTCATAAACGATACGCAGTGATGCCAACTGCTCCGCTATCTGCAAAAGTTTTAATAAATTGGTAGCGATATAAATAGAAAAACTTGTAGAGTAAGGATAATTACGCTTGCTTTTTACTACTGTTGCCACAAGATACCAGCAATAAAGGTGCATTTCATATGATAATTTGAATTCTTGATATTTAGTGTTTGAAAAATTACTTTAAGCCTAAAATATTAAATTAAAAATAACTTTAGTTTAGTTGCTACTAGAAACTATCGTCTTACAAAGAGGAACAAGTTGGCATCGCTGGATACGCCATTAGAGGCGCTTCCCCTGTTATGAACCTCCTGGTGGGGTCGCAATTGAATCGATACCTTCACTTCAATTATCCAAATGACTTGTATTTTAACCCATTAATTCCTACATAGCAAACTTAAGGACTGTGACTATCCCTTGTGCTCTGTCAACGCTTCATAAAAGCTTCTATAACTGAAAGCCTCTACACGGTTTTTTATAGGTAGTCCGATCAGACCATTGTGAAGGATATCCACTTTCCGAACGAGTCATTTAATACAAAATTTAGTTAAAATAAGAAAGTGGTAGCAAATATATGATTAAAAATTTGTTTTATTTATGAATATTATTGGCTTGCCTTAGTCACTTGTCAACCACTACAGATTCAATTCTCAAATATATATGATACATTTCTCTTAATTACTTTTATAAAAGGTTTTGGGTTCACGCGCACAACTGGTTCACTTTTTAAGCAATCTGCGCGGACTACTTATAAAAGACCGTGTGGAGGCTTTTTGATGTAGGAGGTGATGGCTCTGTACACTATATCCTCTGGAAGTACTATATCGTTTCATTTAATTTGCACTTTATTTATTACAGCCTTCATTTTCTTGGCTACAACAACAGTTAAAGTTTCATGGGCTGAAAAGAGTGTTAACACAAGCGTTTAATGCTTACCTGGTTTCCTGATAGAGTGTTTCATTATCCCAATGAGGATTCAAGCCAAACAACTTGTCATGTATAGTATTGTGTAAACGGACCAATAGAGTCTGCACACAGATTACCATTGTATGCTGGTTTACTCGTTCGTCACCTATTTAACGAACAATACGAGAAGATTAATTTTAAACTGAAAAGTTTTATCAATGAAGTAAATCAATGAATTACTGTCTATCTGCAGAAGTGATTTTTCGTACCATCCCGCTGTAACTTTTGAGTGTATCTTGTGACCTCTAATTTGTGTTATCTGTTCTTCTACTTGATAAGGGTTTATAAGCCATCTTAGCAATGAGCACACAAGTTTTCACGAAATTCATGTAAAATAATGTTTTTCTCTGTTTTTGTTACAGATATTCTTAAAATATTTTTAAATGCGCTGCATTAGAAACAAAAATAGGAACAAGAGCCGAATTGGAACAGGAAAGTTTTATCGTGGCAAAGGAAATTTTTTTTGTTTCGTCTTTACTTAAAGGAAAAAAAACACAAATTTTTTAATCTCAGATATTTTATGTATACACAGACCTGCCAACTACTACGCTTTTTGAAAATTTTATTTTCAAAAAGCGTATTATTTTTAATTATTGCACATTGAAAAATGAAAGATCTCAGAATTTTCGGTAATTTTGCCAACATTTTTAAGCCTCTCTAAGAAACAGCTGGAACAAAGTGGCGTTGCATATGAATTTTCAAATCAGTTATCTGCAGTGGTGTGGAAAGTATGTTCAAATGAAAAAAAAAAAACATAATACCTTTAAACATAAACATAGCTACCACTAAAATAACTTTTACAATAGGCATAGAAAAGTTGGCAGCCCTGTATACGTTTTAAACAAAAATTATAAACCTGCCACTTATATTGAATCTTGTAATAAAAATATTTTACTTCCAACATTTTTGCTATAACAAAAAGATTGTTACTCATACTACTACTTCTTATTAACAATTAGAAATATCTACTTATTTGTCAGATATTTTTAAAGTTAAAAGTGGCTATAATTGAATAAAAATAAGTGGCAGTAACAGCTAATTTACTTTTCTGAACAAGAAATTAAAAATTTAATGTTTGTTCTTCCCTATTTAATGATTTCAAGATTAAAAGAATCTCTCCTATAAGTAAAGTTAGTGTTTGAGATAGATATCGAAATAATAGTCCGGGACCTGTTGTAATTCCTTTTTTTTTGGTGGGGGGGAAGGGCGTTGAATGGCTGGAGATGAAAACTCTACGGAATCCTGTGAGGGATTTTAACCCTTTTGAAGGCTGTGGCAAGTATACTTAATACCACGTTTTACCACTTTTAATTTAGGTTTCCATTTTTCAATAACTTCAGCTTTCTTGAAGTGAGTTTGAATAAAATTGGTAACCATTTGTCACTTTTAAAAAACGTATAAAAGTTATAAAATACATAATTCCTTTTGAAGTTTGTCGCATTTAAGGAATTTATTTTATAAATGAAAGAAAATAAAAGTCAGTAAATTCCTAATAGGTCATGTTAAATATATTTCCCACCAAAAAAATGGCATTTTTATAAACTAAATGAGTTATTTTTTATATGTATCAATTACTGTTCTTAAAACAATTTCAATTCCAAAAATACTTTAATTTACCTTTACTAGAAATAAAGTGCCCGTTAAAGGGTTAACCGGAGGAGGTTAAAGGTTTAAAAAGGGGAGTTAAATTTAAATGCTGATATTTAAACAAATGAGGTATTGTTTTTTATGCAATTTTCTATGAATCAAAAACAAACTCGAAACGATAAGATTAATAGTTTAGAAATTATAAAGGTTTTGTGTACAAAACTTTCGCTGAAAAAAAATTTTTTTTGACAAAGTATAAAGGTTGTCGCAATCTGGGAATTATGGTCCCAATAATTTGATCAGAAGAGCGGTCCAAAGTTTTGAACCCTTAATGTTAATTTTATATTTTGCATTTATCATTATATCTCGAGAACTTTTTAAGCGAATTTATAAAGTTTTGCCGACAATTCTAAAATTCGTTTATCCAAAGGTAGTTCTATGCCAAGAGTAACATTTGGTTTATTAATTTTCGTTATTTAATTTATTAATGGTCAAAAAAATTTAAGTTTTAAAGTATAGAATTCTTTGTATCATTTTTAAGAATATAGTTTTACTTGACAAAATACAAAATTTGAGCAAAATCAGTTAAATAGTCCCTGAGAAATCGATTTTCAAATATATGACTTTTTTGAAATTCAATTTCTCAGGAACTATTCGATTTTGCTGAAATTTTGAATTTTGCCATGCAAAACTATGTTTTTCAAAATTATGATAGAAATTCTATACCTTACAATTCAAAATTTTCCATACCATTATTAAATAAAGTAATGAAAATTAATAAGTATTATTTACCAAAAGTTATTTTTTGCATCGAATTATCTTTGGATAAAGGAATTTTATAATTATGTGCAAAATGTTTTCGATTCGCTTGAAAAGTTCTCGAGCTATAGCGAAATACCTAAAAAGTAAAATTTGCAATAAGGGGTCCAAACTTTGGACCGCTCTCTTGACTAAACTATTGGAACCACATTTCCCTGATTGTGGCTACCCCCTATAGTTTGGGGGCCTGAAATCCGAATCCGTCTAAAAAAAGTAAAGCATCTTCTGCACTAATTAATTTCTGCACTAATTAATTAGGATATTTGAAGTCTCCCCGTTGAACGATTAATATTGAGTACTAAAAAGTGACGATTCGATGATAAGATCAAAATTTATTTAAGGTGATCTGTTTTTCATTTTGCACACAGTACGTATCACAGCATATACAGTGCCTTGAGAGGTGGAATTAAAATAAGATTTCGTGTTGTTCCAACTCAATGGATTTAATTCTACCTCTGCTTTGTTTAGAAAAGGGGAGGCTTTCAAACAACTACCGAAGGATACAAAGTTTTTGAAAGCAGAGGAATGTCTTTAATTGTGTTTTTTCTACCAGCTGGAGAAAATTTTTCTTTGCTAAGTATGCGATAAAACGACAACCGGATGCAGTGATGTATCTTTCTTTATCCTTATTGTATCTTTCTTTATCGTATCCTTGGATGTATCTTTGTGATTTCTTCGTTTAAATTGTGATACCTGTTATTAATTAATTTAAATTGTGATAATTTGATAAGAGTTAATAAGTTGTCTTTTGCTATGAGCACACAAGACTGTATCCGTACAGATGAATAGCAGGAAGGTAAATTTGATTAAATAATGAATGATTAACAGGTGGTACCTTACAATAGGTTTTGATTCCATTTATTACATGGAATGTACTCGGTTCTATAAAATTGAGAAACAGATGTGTAAATGCAGGTAGCTGTGTTAAAAATAAATATTCTCTACATACCTGATAAGAAACACTTTTCAATTTCATTGGCAGGACAAAACAGGGTTTTGTTGCTGGAAGCATGTGGCAGTATTTCCCCGAAAGGAGTTTGACGAGTATTTAGTCTACCTGCAGAATATTGAATGCATACATTATTGCAAGAAATGATAAAATCTCTATAGTAAAGATGAAATAACAAATTGTCTGTGTGTTTTTGTGTCGATCTGAAGGCATATGGTGGCGCTTTCACTATGGTGTTTCTGTGACGTTGAAATCTTACGCTCATGGTCGCAAGTCCTAAAGAAATAAAAAGGGTGTTTTTACTTCATAATATGTGAGTAGAGCTGAGGTGGCTCAGGGAATAGAGCGGTCGCCTTTGAATGAGGTGAGCCAGGATCGAATCCCAGCTATAGCTGGTAGACACGAATTTCACACCCGGCTCGCATCGACGAAAGTGCTGACGTAAAATATTCTCAGTGGTAGACGGATCAGGTATTAGAGTACCCTTGCCCGCCAGGTTGACCGTGTGAGGTTTCCGTGGTTTTCCCTTTCACGTAACCAAAATGCGGATTAATTCCAACAAAAATTCCTCCGCGAAGACTAATTTTTTCCAAAACTTGATCGAGGAGTTCTCTTGTCTTCTGCATTGGGTTCAAAATTGCAAGGATACGCAGTTGAACATCAGTAGTTGTAAACCCAAAAGCTGGGTAGGCAGTTCATCGACGGTTATAAAAATAATATGTGAATGATATGAGGAGCAGAAATCTATTTATAAATGTCTCTAATAATGTGACAGATAATATCTGCCCTACACAACAAATCTATATTAACTGTAACCATTTGTCAACTCGGCATGGAGGTTTCTTTTCATTCAGTTAAGACATTAAATATTTATGAGAACGACAAGTGAAAGATTATCTCAGCAAAACAAAGTGGATGAATAAAATTTTTATAAAAAAAATGATGGAATATTGATGGTTCTTAAGGTGGAGAAAGAAGCAAGATGAAGTTGAAAAGAAATGAATACATTTTCTCGGAAAGAGCCTGACAACATTGTAGTTAGAGAAAAAAGTGAAGCGAAGAAGAGTTACAAGTATTTAACTTTCTTAAAGTTCTCTATGCTTTGTTTTAATATGGTTGCCCCTGTTTATGATACATGCTTGCTGTTACCTATTTGTTTGCTTTCTGGAATCAAACTGTGACATCAGTTAGATTTCTGAAACCTTTCGATAAGCAAACATTTGAACAATTATGCAATTGTATTTATGCGTAATTGTACAATTGTAATTATGAAATTGCGCTTGAAGTCTAGCACTTTAGGATAGAACAGCTTAACAAACAACAATACCGTGGATCCTCGGCCCGTACGCAGACTGATCAAATTTGTCACTTACCCGCAGCCAGGGAATCGTGTCTTTGCGATAAATTCATAAATTCACAGTGGGATCCGTGTTCGGGAACCGAAACATACTGAATTTCTATCTTTCAGGACATTAATTTATTAACAGCATTGTCGAAGTTCTGGCAATCCGCAATTCCTGTTTATATAAGTTCACGAACACCACGATATCTAACTATTTCTCAATGATCGTAATTTATGATAGTAGTTGAATTGTTATATTGAGAAGCTGAATATTAATGTATTAATGAAACAGTTTTCTGCGTCTAGTTTTTCCAGTGTATATTCAACCCCTGAATATTTTTTTATTTGTTAAAAAAAGTCTTAACTATTTAAACATCATACTTACCCGAGGAATCGTTTGCTCTCATTTGTTGAGCTTCTTTATCATTACTTCCGTAGATAAGAGAAACATCCAGGAAGGCAGTCTTTTTATTCATCTGCTGCCTTTTATCTGTGAAGTTCAATTATAAATTCAATATCAAGAGTTACCGATGTGATTAATTTACTTCGGTTGGTAGTAATTTCCATTTTTATTATACCACTAAAATATTGCTACGAATTTGCAAAAATATGCAAAATTTCGAAAATATTCTCGTGTTATGTAGCTAAATTTCGCAGGCAGACCCTTAATAAACAGTTTAATTAGAAAATTTGAAAGAAAGTCTCAGAATTCTAACCTAATTTAGGGTGAGAATAAAGCCAACGAATTTCTTGTGGAAAACTCGGTTTGGCGACACTTTTGGATACTTAGCTTTAATCTTGGTGATTTGGCTATACTTTTCTACCATTTTGGCGACAAACTGATAGTTCGGGAAAATACGAGTATTGAAGGAACATGACTAGTATTTAACAGGGCTGAGTATTTACGTAGTTATACGAGAATCGTCTAGAATCATGTCAAAAATTCCGGGTTTTCCTCGCCAAACTTTTATAAATAGGGGTAAGTCAGTAAAGTAGTAATAGAGTATTAGTCTGTTCATAACTGCAATAATTTTTCTATTTGCGAGTCTCTTTTGAATTCATTGATCCGTCAAAAGTTGTAAAGCCTGTCTGCTAAGCTGGTGTCTGAGCTGTAATTGAGTGCTAGAAAAACTGTATTTTCTTAAAGTTTCTACTAATATAATTTTAGAGTCTTAAGGACTGTTTGATTCATTTCAATCTAAATCAAAATGAATCCTTGTGGTTGGTGCAAAATTTAGAATTATACTTTCTTTACAAAATAGCACACAGTGATGGTCGCAAATGTATCAAATGTCTTTTTCTCTATATCACATTTTGTGGGAACCCTATTATGCAAGACTAATGTGATATATGTTCCTTCCCCTAAAGAACAATTTTTTTTTGCATTTTCTGCACTTAACGTTTCCAGCGAATTTTTATTATTTAACGAGCAAAATAGTTAAAATAAGAATTCTACACCTAGTTGACCTACTTGAGGGAAGGTAAAAATCTATCACCTCAGTAATTACATTAGATACCTACATCAATATATTAGGATTATTAGATATAAATTATTACAAGGAAAAGTAGTACGTCAATAATAGTTTGACAATTTTTTCGTCTACCAAAATGAAAAGGTATTTAAAGACAATTGAAACAATCATCCTTAGATATAAACGGCTCTTTTTTTAAAATCCCATTAACTACCGTTTTTCTAACGTTCAGAGGTTTTGGCGTTAAATTCTTCTTTAGAAGGAGTAGGGTTTTACTCTCAGTTTCGGATTGAAGTCCTGATAGCCTAGGAATTATAGGCGGCCCATGCACAATTGTGCCTGAAAAAAAACTTATTACCTCTATAACTACATTAGATACCTACATCAGTATGTAATTAGATACCCATTATTACAATGATACTGGTTCACCAATAATAGTCAATGATAGTTCAGGACGGCCAACTTTCTACGCTTTTTGGAAAAATTTCCTGTAGTGGTAGCTAAGTTTATATTTCAGTGTATAATTCTTTGTTTTGTAAATTTGATTTCAGGTTATTTTCCACACCATGAAAATTATTCAAAACTTCATATAAAACGAAAATTAATCTTCAACTCTCTTATGGGGATAACGTTTGAAAAAAATCGCCAAATTTTCTGAAATCTTTAGCTTTTAATTAACCCTTTAACACACAGATTTTTTGAAAAAAAACCAGCCCCCCCCCAAAAAATTTTTATGTAAAAAAAGAACCCACTTTAGAACATTGTCTTTTCTTTTGTTGGACAATTTTGATATACTGCGTTTTTGTTCCATGGAAAAAGGATATATTCAGAGATGCCAATTGCTCCGGATAATAATTAAAAAAACGGTAAATAACTACAAAGTAAATTTTGCAAATTTTTGACTATTTTTGCTTGCTTTTTAAAAGATATAGCATAACTTAAATACTATAACGTGGTGAATTATATAACCCTACGAATTATTTAGAAATAGTGGTGGATAAAAATCTGCTAAATTGAATTTATTAAACCAATAATCACAATTGATAAACTACCACTTTAAAATATATATTTGCTGTCCGGAGCAAGTTGGCATCACTGTAACATTTTATTCTTGAATAAATAAGTGTTATAGCTTACAATCCAATGTAAATGATAAATATCAATGGAAGGATTTTTTTTCGTAGTTTTCATATTGTTATTTTCAATTCTCGATTATATTCGAGTGTGAAAAATTATAGCAGCATAAAATACAACGCCGCTCGAATTATCTCGAGTGTGCACAGTTTGCCATGTTTAGCGAGCTCGAATTTACTCGAGCGCACAAGTTAAGGGGTTAATTGTCTACCATTGTCGGGAATTTTGCAAAAAGCATAGTAGCTGGCAGCTCAAAAAAAAGGTTGTAGTAAAAGGTTATTGGGCATTTGGCACAATTGTGTCTATAGCAAAAGGTAATTAGGCATTTGGCATAATTGTATAGCAAAAGGCTATTAGACATTCAGCATAATTGTATCAATAGCAAAAGGTTATTAGGTATTCTGCATGATTGTATCTTTAACAAAAACATTATACTTACCAAAATTGCATTGCGGATAAGGAGCTGTTCTTGCAAATGGTATGCATGACAAATTAAACTGGTTGTAGAAAGGATCGTCAGGACTAACTTCAATATCGATGCAGTTGGGATCAGGATTTTCTACACAGCAAGGTATTATGGTTCCATTTCCTGAAAGAAGTAAAACAATATTAATAAAAAAAATTTCCTAGAACAAACTATATTAAATGTTTTTCAAGTAACTTTATAAAAAATATAATCAATGTAATTGTACCGATTAACCGGTTAACGCTCAGCGTCATATATTTAGGGCAGTTCCTTTTTTCAAAGACATTCATTGCGATGGGAAACTTTTTTCAGCATTTTCATTTATCTGGGTGAATTAAAAGATTCCCAGATACCATGATGATTTATTATTTCTGATTAGATCTAGAAATTTAAGGAGCACTTTTTGATCTATCAGATCTAGAAATTTAAGGAGCAAGCACTTTTTGATCTCTCAAAGACTTTTTGAATACCCTAACGGCAGAAAAACCAATTAATTTCGATAATATATTATACCACTTTTTCCATAAAACCTTTGTTTGCATCATTTCAATATATAAATTCGGGACAAAACGGGTTAATTTTTAAAAGTAACTGCATAGGTGCCAACTGTAAAGCAAGTTGCCTGAAAAGATGCCACCTAGCTCCTTCTTTGTAAAGAAATATTTCCTAGTGGTAACGAAATCTATGTTATTTTTCTAGTTCGGTATTTTTCATTTTAAGTGATTTGTCCAACACTACATATTGAAAATTCAAAGAACCATATCAAATGCAACTTCAGAGATGATTAACTGCTGGTGTACTGAAATTTCGGTGTGATCCCGATAGTTGCCTTTGATGTCGCCCATTTGATGTTCCTGAGGAGGAAACAATTTTGATGTTTTGAGTTATTGATGTTTAATCCTTTTGGTGAGTAGTTCTTAATGATTCTCTCGCAATTATGTCTGGACGTGGCAAAGTTTGAAGCTCGTAGTTTAAAGTAAAGTACAAAAATTAAGTTTAAGCTTATTCAATTCAATTTTTAAAGTACTGCAAAATGAGTCTTCGACGTTGCGGACGTGGTGGAAAGACAAGCACACCTACCGGGCGACAAAAGACTCTACGACGGATGAGGAACCCACAGAATTCGACAACAAAATCAAATCACGCAGTATGGCTACATATCTTCATCATGGACGTGGCGGAAAACGGCAAACCGAAAAAACATTACGAGAACCAACGGTAAATTTGGAAAGCATGAGTCCAGGTGAACGAATGTTACATGAAGAATGGATGGAAATGATAAGGATGACCAACGAACAAATTGAAACAACAGCGAAAGTGCTCCAGAATTGCTCGCAACTCAAAACTCAACTTATGGAAACTCAAGATGCAGGCCAAAATTTAGAACAGAAAAGCGAAATGACAACCTACACAGAAAATACAGCTAAAAATAATGCAGAGCCCCCTCCAAAAAAGCGGAAAAAGAAAAAGAAAAATAACGTTGAAAAATCTGAAGAAAATTCCTTCATAACTACAAATAGCAGCCCTCCATTTCTACTAGATGTCGCCACTTCCTTGCAACTTTCTAAAACCAATGTAGATCCTGACTTAGCCCAACCCAAGGAGGATTACCATGCAACTGCAGTTCCACCCACAACTCCAGAAATCGATCTACCAATCATGCACATTAAAGCTCTAGTCCGTGGACTTCCAGTTGGCACCAATGCAGAACATATCTCCCTTGAATTGGCCAAAACAGGCATTATAACACAAAAAGTCATACAGTTTAAGAGAAAAGTGGCGAGGCCTATCGGCTCATCCCACTTTTTCTCACAATATTGATCAAAACAGACCAAAATCAGCAAATCTACTCAGTTACCAATATTTGTGACCTTCCCGTAAAAATTGAAAGATTCCGTGGCGGGAATAGCCTAATCCAATGTTACAACTGCCAAAATTTCGGCCACTCACAGCGAACGTGCAAATCTCTACCAAGATGTCTTAAATGTGCCGCCGACCATCGTTCTTTTCAGTGCCATAAAGACAAAACTACACCACCCAAATGCTGCAACTGTGGTGAGGAACACACCGCCAACTTCACGGGATGCAGCATCCGTCCCCCCAGGAAGGACTCTCGAGCAACTCCAACTATAACTCTACCAACAACGGCA
>NC_092212.1:10462931-10485332 GCF_043381705.1 Parasteatoda tepidariorum
TGCAAAATGAGTCTTCGACGTTGCGGACGTGGTGGAAAGACAAGCACGCCTACCGGGCGTCAAAACCTCAGTGACTCTACGACGGATGAGGAATCCACAGAATTCGACAACAAAATCAAATCACGCAATATGGCTACATATCAAAATCATCCACGTGGCGGAAAATGGCAAACCGAAAAGACTTCACGAGAACCAACGGTAAATGTGGAAAGCTTGAGTCCAGGTGAACGAAAGTTATATGAAGAATGGATGGAAATGATAAGGATGACCAACGAAGAAATTGAAACAACAGCGAAAGTGCTCCAGGATTGCTCGCAACTCAAAACTCAACTTATGGAAACTCAAGATGCAGGCCAAAATTTAGAACAGAAAAGCGAAATAACAACCGATACAGAAAATACAGCTAAAAATAATGCAGAGCCTCCTCCAAAAAAGCGGAAAAAGAAAAAGAAAAATAACGTTGAAAAACCTGAAGAAAATTCCTTCATGACTACAAATAGCAGCCCTCCATTACTACTAGATGTCGCCACTTCCTTGTAACTTTCGGAAACCAATGTAGATCCTGACTTAGCCCAACCCAAGGAGGATTACCATGCAACTGCAGCTCCACCCACAACTCCGGAAATAGATCTACCAATCATGCACATTAAAGCTCTAGTCCGTGGACTTCCCGTAGGCACCAATGCAGAACATATCTCCCTTGAATTGGCCAAGACAGGCATTATAACACAAAAAGTCATACAGTTTAAGAGAAAAGTGGGCGAGGCCTATCGGCTCATCCCACTTTTTCTCACAATATTAATCAAAACAGACCAAAATCAGCAAATCTACTCAGTTACCAATATTTGTGACCTTCCTGTGAAAATTGAAAGATTCCGTGGCGGGAATAGCCCAATCCAATGTTACAACTGCCAGAATTTCGGCCACACACAGCGAACGTGCAAATCTCAACCAATATGTCTTAAATGTGCCGCCGACCACCGTTTCTTTCAGTGCCATAAAGACAAAACTACACCACCCAAATGCAGCAACTGTGGTGAGGCACACACCGCCAACTTCACGGGATGCAGCATCCGTCCCCCCAGGAAGGGCTCTCGAGCAACTCCAACTATAACTCCACCAACAACGGCAGGTCAAGCGCATAGACTTGTCTCAATCATCAAGGAATTAAAAGAACTATTAAAAAACAGAGAAGTCCTACAACTACTTCAAGCAATCATGCGTGATTCCACTCCAGATTAAAGCCACTTTGACTAAACCTGAACTCTTTTTTGAACTTTTGATAATATCTCTAGTACTATGCATATTTATATTCTTGAATGTTTATCACACTAGATGGCGCCACTATGGCTTAGAAAAATTTATGTAGAATCTTCATAATTTATAATTTTCATAATTATTATTTATAATCTTCATAATTTTCCCGATCATGTGTATATATATGATCATCAATTTTTTATGCTCAATTTCAAATTTCAACTGCAATTTATGTAATATCACAGATAAAGCTTGTATCTCATGTATATCGACCTAATCATGACTGTATTCACTTCTTTTTTAAAGGCAATTTGTGTAAATCATCGATCAAGTTGTACAAATTTCTAATCATGGTTATTTTTATGTTACCACACTGTTACATAAATCAAAATGTTATATTCACTCTAATAATATTTTTAAGATGGATGGGTTAGGAGCCGCTGCGTGGCCTAGGCACCCAGTTGTTTAAATAAAGCAAGCAATATGTTAACTGCTCCGGACACGACTAAATATTTTTAAAAATTTTAGGAATATTTGCTTAATACTTGCACTCAAACTTGCGGATTTTTAGGTTAATTTGTCCAACATTTTAAAAAAGTTCAACACGGGTTACCTGTAACAAAATGCCGCATGATATAAGCCTCTTAGTTATTTAGAAGTAGTGGTGAGTAATAACCTAATAAATCGAATTTACTGAACCAAGAATCATGCATTAAAAAAATACCACTCGAAAATATTTATCTGCTGTCCGGAGCAAGTTGACTTCTGCACAATTGTATTGCAAATATCTCGCGGTGATAGTGGGAGTAATTATTCTTATTCTAAAAGTTTTACTATTAATTTCGCTGCCAATTTAATAAAACTTTTGCAGAAACCGGAGCATTTGGCATTCCTGGTAATGATTTCAACTAAATAG
Source organism: Parasteatoda tepidariorum (assembly GCF_043381705.1). NCBI lineage: Eukaryota > Metazoa > Arthropoda > Arachnida > Araneae > Theridiidae > Parasteatoda > Parasteatoda tepidariorum. The sequence goes on from NC_092212.1 coordinate 10,465,105, forward strand.
ACACATAGAAACCAAATCATAAAAAAAGTAAAAAACAAATTGGTTCCTTAGAAAGTCGCCAAAAAGCAGATTTAATCCTTTCAAGGGCCATTTATTTCCAGTAAAGGTAAAATAAAGTATTTTTGGAATTGAAATTGTTTTAAAAATAGTTATTGATATAAGAAAAAAAAATTATTTAATTTATAAAAATGTAATTTTTTTGGTGGTAAATATATTTAACGCTACCTATTGACTTTTATTTTTCTTTATTTATAAAATAACATTTATAAATGCTACAAATTTCAAAAGGAATTATGCATTTTATAACTTTTATACTTTTTTTAAAACTAACAAATGGCTACCAATTTTATTCAAACCCACTTCAAGAAAGCTGAAGTTATTAATAAATGGAAACCTAAATTAAAAGTGGTAAGTATACTTCCCACGGCCTTCGAAAGGGTTAAACAACAATTTCAACTTTGGAAATGCATGGTAAGGTGAGGTACCTCTGTATCCTCTTAGATAGTTACACTAAATTAAATTTTGTCTTTTACAGCACGACTATTCAATTAGACGAATGAGTTAAATATCTTTAATAGGGTTAAATAAATAATCCCATTAAATTGAAGCGGTGAGATTAAAAACTGCATTTGCCTCAAAAATAAATAAACAGCAAATAACAGTCTACACAATTCAAGGGCTTCGAAAATAGATGCTCTTTTTCTAGACTCGCCAGACGTGGTTTCCCCTGTTTTGTTTTTCCTCTTGGTTACTGTGGATTTTTTCTATTTTGTTATCTCACGTTTATTTTTCATTTTTTCAGTTCGGGTTTCTTTGTTTAAAAAGGTTTTTTCCCCATTTTTTTTATACTTGATTCAAAACCTTAGTCGTTTAAAAAAATACAAGCTGGAAATAAGAGTTGACTTGTTTCACGCCTTCAAAAAGCACCCGCTTTGTTTTTAAAGTTATTTTGAGACCTGTTAATAAAATTAAAGTATCTTAAAGATACTATTAGTTTCGATAATCTCTGCGGTATTTACCACATTCCTTGCTGGAGCCTTTACTGCATATCAGCTAGACGCGTTTCTAAATTTAGGCATAAGGAACAAGATAGATATTTCCGTTATAGATAAGTCAAAAATATGAGAAGTCATTAATTGCGGCACATTGTTTGAATCTTATTCAAAAATTCAATTTCGGCAATGCTAAAACTATTTCCACCGCAGTCACATCTACTCATGTTGAAGCACAGGAATCTTGTTTTATTTTTAAAACTACTGATTCTATTACTAATTATATTATTTCCGCACCAACCTCTCGGTAGCTCGTGGAAATGCATCTTACCCTAATTGTCACACCACTTTACAGTCACCATTTTAAAATTAAGGAACTTTATACCTTAATAATTAGTAAACACATTATTTTAAGAATATTAAAATTATATAACAATAGTGTATTGTGTATTTTAAATGCTGTAGTGCTGATATGAAATCAAACAGCATTTAAAATACTCGGAGTGCAAAGGATTAAAATAAGAAATATCTTTTAAGATAATAACTTTTAAATAAGAACTTTTAAATAACTTTTAATCTAAGAAGTAATTTTTAAGGACCATGAGAACCTAGTCGAAAATGGGCGTTTACTTTTGGGCATCTCTGTGTAAATAAATAAAACTATTTTTGTGTGTTCTATATTGCATTAATTTCTTCAAACCATTTTAGTAACGATAATAATATGAAAATATTAAAAATTTAATCGAATTATCTAAATAGTTAATAAAATTTATCGAATTTCTAATAATCTTGGCTCCACCGGTCTATGGTGACGTGTTAACATTCTTGTCTTTGGCATAAGGTATTTCACAGAAATAACAATAATAAAAATAAATTGCTCTTAACACTTTTACGCAGACGAGACTCCGATGTCTCTTTTACATAGGTTTTATCTCATGCATATGTTTTATCATGTGCCCTCTTAAAGGAAAAAAATATTTTTAACTACAAAAAACAGTCTTATAGTTGCTAGAAAAATATCTGTTAGATTATCGGAATTACATTTGTACTAAAATATAAAATCCTAAAAAATAGTTTAAATAAATTATTTTTCTTTCGTGTTCAAAAATGTATTAATTATTGATTTTGTAAATTAAAGAAATTCCAACTGTGAATAACAGTTTCTCTTAGACCTAATAACTACAAATAAGAACTAATTTGAGAAATTAGTGTTTGAAAGTGAGTTATGATAGGAAGATTTTATTGAACGTAGGAAAAGACAGCGGTATTTCATGCAGTATTTCATAAGTATAAATTATTTGAATGCTNACAATTGTATTGCAAATATCTCGCGGTGATAGTGGGAGTAATCATTCTTATTCTAAAAGTTTTACTATTAATTTCGCTGCCAATTTAATAAAACTTTTGCAGAAACAGGAGCATTTGGCATTCCTGGTAATGATTACAATTAAATAGACATATAGAAACCAAATCATAAAGAAAGTAAAAAACAAATTGGTTCCTTAGAAAGTCGCCAAAAAGCAGAGTTAACCCTTTCACGGGGCATTTATTTCTAGTAAAGGTAAAATAAAGTATTTTTGGAATTGAAATTGTTTTAAGAATAGTTATTGATATAAGAAAAAAAACTTATTTAATTTATAAAAATGTAATTTTTTTGGTGGTAAATATATTTAACACTACCTATTGACTTTTATTTTTCTTTATTTATAAAATAAATTTTATAAATGCTACAAACTTCAAAAGGAATTATGTATTTTATAACTTTTATACTTTTTTTTAAACTAACAAATGGTTACCAATTTTATTCAAACCCACTTCAAGAAAGCTGAAGTTATTAACAAATGGAAACCAAAATTAAAAGTGGTTAGTATACTTCCCACGGCCTTCGAAAGGGTTAAACAACAATTTCAACTTTGGAAATGTATGGTAAGGTGAGGTACCTCTGTATCCTCTCAGATAATTACACTAAATTAGATTTTTTTTTGACAGCACGACTATTCAATTAGACGAATGAGTTAAATATCTTCAATAGGGTTAAATAAATAATCCCATTAAACTGAAGCGGTGAGATTAAAAACTGCATTCGCCTCAAAAATAAATAAACAGCAAATAACAGTCTACACAATTCAAGGGCTTCGAAAATAGATGCTCTTTTTCTAGACTCGCCAGACGTGGTTTCCCCTGTTTTGTTTTTCCTCTTGGTTACTGTGGATTTTTTCTATTTTGTTTTCTCACGTTTATTTTTCGTTTTTTCAGTTCGGGTTTCTTTGTTTAAAAAGGTTTTTTTTCCCCATTTTTTTTATACTTGATTCAAAACCTTAGTCGTTTAAGAAAATACAAGCTGAAAATAAGAGTTGACTTGTTTCACGCCTTCAAAAAGCACCCATTTTGTTTTTAAAGTTATTTTGAGGCCTGTTAATAAAATTAAAGTATCTTAAAGATACTATTAGTTTCGATAATCTCTGCGGCATTTACCACATTCCTTGCTGGAGCCTTTACCGCATACCAGTTAGACGCGTTTCTAAATTTAGGCATAAGGAACTAGATAGATATGTCCGTTATAGATAAGTCAAAAATATGAGAAGTCATTAATTGCGGCACATTGTTTGAATCATTGTTTCAAAAATTCAATTTCGGCAATGCTAAAACTATTTCCACCGTAGTCACATCTACTCATGTTGAAGTACAGGAATCTTGTTTTATTCTTAAAACTACTGATTCTATTACTAATTATATTATTTCCGCACCAACCTCTCGGTAGCTCGTGGAAATGCATCTTACCCTAATTGTCACACCACTTTACAGTCACCATTTTTAAAATTAAGAAATTTTATACCTTAATAATTAGTAAACACATTATTTTAAGACTATTAAAATTATATAACAATAGTCTATTGTGTATTTTAAATGCTGTAGTGCTGATATGAAATCAAACAGCATTTAAAAGTACTCGGAGTGCAAAGGATTAAAATAAGGAATATCTTTTAAGATAATAACTTTTAAATAAGAACTTTTAAATAACTTTTAATCTAAATAAGAAATAATTTTTAAGGATCATGAGAACCTAGTCGAAAATGGGCGTCTACTTTTGGGCATCTCTGTGTAAATAAATAAAATTATTTTTGTGTGTTCTATATTGCAATAATTTCTTCAAACCATTTTAGTAACGATAATAATATTAAAATATTAAAAATTTACTCGAATTATCTAAATAGTTAATAAAATTTATCGAATTTCTAATAGTCTTGGCTCCGCCGGTCTATGGTGACGTGTTAACATTCTTATCTTTGGCATAAGGTATTTCACAGAAATAACAATAATAAAAATAAATTGCTCTTAACACTTTTACGCAGACGAGACTCCGATGTCTCTTTTACATAGGTTTTATCTCATGCATATGTTTTATCATGTGCCCTCTTAAAGGAAAAAAATATTTTTAACTACAAAAAACAGTCTTATAGTTGCTAGAAAAATATCTGTTAGATTATCGGAATTACATTTGTACTAAAATATAAAATCCTAAAAAATAGTTTAAATAAATTATTTTTCTTTCGTGTTCAAAAATGTATTAATTATTGATTTTGTAAATTAAAGAAATTCCAACTGTGAATAACAGTTTCTCTTAGACCTAATAACTACAAATAAGAACTAATTTGAGAAATTAGTGTTTGAAAGTGAGTTATGATAGGAAGATTTTATTGAACGTAGGAAAAGACAGCGGTATTTCATGCAGTATTTCATAAGTATAAATTATTTGAATGCTAAATACAGTATTTTTCAATTATTTTGACCTAAATTTATACGAAATAGTGAAAAAAAGTGGGGGAAATATATTTATGGTAAATTCTGCATCAAAGGGTTGAGAAATTTCGAGATTTGCAGATACTTGTTTTTGGTAATTTTAACGAAATAAGTTTTAAAAAAAACTTATGGTTTAATATTGAATATTTAATTGAAAAGATTTGATGAAAATATTTCTGGCACTTATGAGAACCTTATAACCACGCTGTGATGTTTTTGTGGTACAACTGAATTAAAAAGAAGGCTGCTTACTTAAATTTCGATTCATATTAAGAACCCCATATTTTCACGAGGAAATAAATGAATTCATCAAATGATAGGTTTATTTTAAAAAAAGTGAGTTTTTTTCTTATCTGATCTTGTTACTTGAAATACTTTGTGATATAACTGATCAGCATATCTAAGGTTTAATATCTTCAACTATTAAGCCTGCTTCTTAGAACACAAGGAAAACAATTATCAGATAAAAAGTTATTCATGCTGAGCCGTTTTAAAATTAATATATATTTTCTTTTATGTTGCGAACTATGAACAAGGTAACGCTTAAATATTAAGCACACTTACTAGATATACCTGGACCAAGGGTAATATCGTGGACCAAGATTTGTCCATAATAAGAAAAGAAAGCCGATACTTGATTGGATGGAGCATCCGTATTTTCTAAGTTTATGCTGATGTTTCGTGCATTTGGCAAATCTTCTCCGGAAACTGATTTTCGCAATCCACTCACACCTATATTAAATATATAATTACTATTACTACTACTACTACTACTAATAATAATAATAATAATGATAACTATAGAAGTAAAGATGAATGACCCTATAAAGAGGAATGTCTTGTATGTGGGGATTAGTTCTATTAATTAGTTCCATTAATTGCACTTTCCTCCCACTCACTCATTTATTGCAGAAATTATATATATTTACAATTATATGAAATAGTAACAATCATTATAAGAAGCATTATGGGTCTGCCATCAAGAGTTGCCTGGGCAAAGTGAGTGTAAAGCCAACCGGCAAACCTATTTCTAAGATTCATCGGAAGAAGGTTAAGAAAGCCGAAGAGAAATTGAAACGGAGAATCTAGGGGAAGTGGATATAGACACCGCATTTGACGTAGAACAGAGATGAGTAGATAATCTTAATTTATTTAACTCTGTTTTTCGAAACTCTGTCTCCAGGGAAAATAAATAAGTCATTGTTTAAGTGCCTTAAACCTAAAGCAATGCGATAATTTTAAACTCCATATATAATCTTGCTGTGAAGAATTATGGGCTTTAGAATGAACAACTAACTTAAATATTTTAAATTTTTCTAAAAATCGCCAGCCAATTTGGCGAAATTTTTCCACCTAGATGAAAATTATCTAAATCACTGCCCTTATTTTCAGTTTTTGCAAATTTTTATAAGCCCAGCTAATGCAGGATTGGAGTAGGTTTTTAAATCTTAAAATATTAGAAAACAACATTTTCATTTTCAGAAATTGTGGCTTTTCTCTATATTTACGTTTTGCGCTATTTTCAAAATAAGCGTTGACAGCTCTGGCTTTAGATAGGTTAAACTTGACTTCACAGTCATGAGTAACAATACTAAGAGTTGCAAACTCAAACCATATTCAAAAATAGCATACAATTCACAAAAAAGCATCATTTCATATTACGACGGATCCTTCGAAAAACAGCCTTAAAATGCTTTCTACCATAGTCAGTCAAAAAATGGAATGGTATGCCAGTTTCGAATGGAGAACGCTCATATTTCGCGTACTTTTATTTTCTCCACCTCTAATGAAGTGAACTTTTCCACTACGTTTTCCCTCCACCAACTTGCCATAACAGAATAATAACAACCATTATAAGAGAGTCGTATTGGCTCTGGAGCGTCTGCCTTTAAATGTGGTTCGAATTCCATCGATGGCTGGCAGATACGAATTCCGCATCCAGCTTGCACCGACCACAGTGCTGACTTAAAATATCCTCAGTGGTAAACGAATAATGAGGCTAACTGAGTCGTCAGGCTCACCATTGGGGGTTTTGTGGTTTTCCTCTCCATGCAACGCAAATGCTGGTTAGTTTCATCGAAAAGTTTTTCACGAAGGCAAAATATCTCCCAATATTTGGAATGGGTTCAAAATTACAAATTACAAGGCTACGGAGTTACATTAGTAGTCGTAACCCCTCCCCCCCAACAAAAAAAGGGTCGGCAGCTTAACGAAGGTTATAAAATAAAGTAAAACTATTATAAGAAACTAGTGGCCTGCGCCGCTTGCTCGCTGACGCTCGCTAACCCCCGAAAATTGCTACGCAATCTTATATGGTTTGCTTCGCAAACCAAGTTCGCTTCGCTCGCTATTAACTTAGGTACATTGCAAATGCACAAAATTCTAAGAATTCAAAACAATCATTCAAATCCATATAAAAACTTTAAAAAAAAAATTATAGCTTTATAGTAAATACAAAGTCATTAAAATAAATTTGAATTCAAATAAATGACATGTAATTCGTTAAACCTATTAGAAATGTGCTATAGTATAAAATCTTAAAGCGTAACAGCACGACTGAGACTCATTTTTCAATGAATAACTAATAACAATAATAAAACAAATAAATTCGTGATATAAATCAAAAATCGTAATGTAAAATCGATTCGTGAAAAAACGCTTTTGACAAAATACTAAAATAGAGATCTATCGACAAAGACTACTCACTTCTGCCTAGCTTAATAGTATGAGATTGCCGCAGCTGATAGGGTGAATTTCGGAAGAGATCACATTTGGTGAGAATGATCTCACTGGTTATTTCAGTTTCCGTTTTTAAAAGCGCTATATGGTGAGCTACCTCAGCTAGATTTGGCATGTGACATTTTTAGCTGCAATCATTGGTCGATTTTCTAGCGTTGCCATTCGGGGAGTTGTAATGAGGCTTTTTTTGTCGCCGTGTAAGAGAAATATATTTATAAGAAATAGAAATTATCATAATGTATTTACCATTATACGAAGCAGAAACAAATCTATCAGAAGTTGAATCAGCGCTACCCCAGTGTGGACTTTTCAGATTGTTGCAAGTTCCATCTATAGTTCTGTATTTGGCTGTGCTGTTGCATTTTGGAATAGTGTGGAATTGGTTGCATTTCTGCAACACATCTTGCACCTCTTGGGATTCGTTGAGTTTTTTCAAAATTTCGACTGTTTCATTTTGTGAAACTCGATATCTGGAAAAAGGAATTTTATGTTTTAACATTTTATTCGTATTGGGATACCTGCAAGTAGTGAAGATTGGTTATTTAAACGTGGCATTTATTCACATTAGCAGCCATTTTCCATTCTATTTCGAGTTAGCCAAGCAGTTACAAATAAAAACTAAACATTTTAGAATTATTGGTAGTTCCTAAAAAAAACTCAATTCAGTGGAGCGACAGCCCATAGAGGGCCAAGGCTTACTGTGCCCATCTCAGTTTTCTTGACCTTGGGCTCTAGGGTGCAGGAGCAGATGTTCCAGTTAGGTGGTCAGTCGAACGCGAAACCCCCAGTGTTCAGTTTCCCAGTGTTTTCATGGTACTCATTTATCGACCCACTGCAGAAAAGAAAGGCTGAGTCAACATTGCCCGGCCAGACGATCGAACCCAGGACCTGTGGCACCGGAGCACGAAGTGCTACCACTCAGCCACCGGGCATCTTTTGATAATTCCACAAATATATAAAAAGTTTCACCACGAGTTGGAACAAAGGGGTGTATCATAAGAACTTTTAAATCATTCAGTCGTGCATAAAATGATAGTAAATCACATTACAAAAGAATGAAAAATCTTTTAAAATACTTTTCCAAAAAGGATTCGACAATTGGTCGTCCTGAAAATTTCAAACATGTGTTATTTATTTCTTTACATCAGAGTTGCCAAAGTTGACTAAAATTGCGATAAGTAATGATTAAAAAAATTTAAAATTTTGAAAAATAATTTCAATATAATTATTGCATTCTTCAAGAATGTTTACAATAATGCAGATTTCAAAACTTTTTTTTAAAAAAAAGGAAAGAAAAAAGAGAACAGAAGGAAAAAGAAAGAGATTTTCCCTCCTCAATTTAGTTTATCCTAGTTTAGAATGGATAAATTAGGTACCTAGTAGGTAAACATGATACCACTTCAAAAAAAGTTCAAGCACTATCTTTCAATTTGCTTGGTCAACCCTTTTGCCATGACTTCGACCAATACATTTGCTGCTAAAAAAAGAGCTTATAGAGTTGAAAGCATAGAATTAAATATAGAAGCGTTTTCATATTTTTGTCCAATTCCTGTACTTACAAACCAGATTTCTCAGCAATATCTTCTAATTGTAATTGCAGAAATACATATTGCTCCAATTTTGGTTCCACAGTCCCTATAAAGTTTTGCACGAACAAGGCAGGACCTAAATTCTTGAAATCTAAAAGAACAAAAAGTAATTAGTTTCATAACTTAAAAATATATCGAGCAATGTTCTTAAGAATATCATTTAACCACATGTAATTTCAAATGTTATAATGCTTTTATTTATGTAATAATTTCTTACAATTGAAATAGATACATTTAAAGATAATCAAATGATATAAACCAAATAAAATGGTTAGTTCAACGAAGAAAATTATGTGGAAAATCCTGTATTTTCACTGTAACCACTTCCCTGGATATCCCGAATTTTCTCGGGTGGGTATATATTGCAATTAATTGATATCCCGAGAATATTCGGGCTTCGCGGAAATTGTCGCTATGATTTGTTTATCTCGTTTTTACTCGGCGAATGGAATTATACTACTTAACCTTTTCGGGACGGACGAGTCCTAAATGTAGTCGTGCAGAATCAGAATCAGGATAGAAAAAAATAAAAAGCGGTGGCTTAAGTTTGAGCAAAGGTAATTTGACAGACTTATTTTTGCGTTCACTTTAAATCGAACACATCAAATGCTAGTATATCAAAAGTGTAACTATAAAATTTTTTAATTTGAACTAAGTAATGATGAATTAAATATAGCAAACTATTATTACCTACCCACAAATAAACTGCTATAAAATAGTTTGACTGCCAGTTTTATCTTTTTTTACCCTGATTATCAACAACTTGAGAATGCATATATGACTTGCCCGTCTCGAAGAGATTAAGATAGCATTTTGAAAAAAGTTTGAGTTGTGAACTTTCGCATTCACTGTGCGAAAAATTTAATCTATTCATTTGCGTGAGTATATTGTGCAATTTTTCGTTAGAATAATATCTTCGACCGTAAATTGTACATTATCAAAATTAAGAAATAGCTCTTAGAGCTTCTTGTTGCTTAGAGAATTAGTGGTAGCTAAAAAAATGAACAGGTGTTTAAAAGTAAATAATTTTACACTTCAGAGTTTCCACTAACCTTGAAGAGTTTTATAGTGGTAGAAAATTTATGTTTAAGATAGCAGGCTTTCTTTGAAGATTTATGTTAGCTATTTAGGAGCCTGCTAGAATAAATACATTTTTTACTTGTATATTTGAAATATAATATATAGTGAAAGTTACAAGTAAAATATATATGATAGAGATTCATCTCCTTCTTATAACCACCATTTAAAATCTTAAAGATCCGTGAATATTTTTAAAAAGAGTGTACTTAGTCAGGTTACGCTGTTTTTAAAAAGGTTAAAACTTATATATTGACTTCTTTCAGTTTTTCTTATAGTTAAAATGTAGAAAATCACGATGAATTTTGTACTTTTTTTTGATTAAAAAAAATGTTAAAGGAAGTTGTTTAGGATAAATTGCTCTTGATTATTATTATCCCTTTTATTAGTTAATTAATGGAAGCAGTCAGAAAAAAATCAGTTTACAGAAATTTCAAAACTTTTGAAAGGAAAGGATTAAAGCTTCCCCGTGGTTCAATGTGTTTAAAACTTATAACTATATAAGCTTTTAAGGGAAACCATTAGAAGTCCCTTAAATATCTTGCCGTGAAAAGATGTGGTACGCTAACCATTGAATAGATTATATGATCCAGTCACAATTCCTATTGCTGTTTCTTTTGCTCAAGTATCTGCATGCACGCTCTTGTCCTGTAGTCTATAAAATGCAGAATTTGACAGAAGTAATTAAACTTCTAACATCTATATTTTCAAATGCCTAGTTTTTCTGCAATCAGTAGGTCTTGTAATTAATGTATTTCTCACAATGCGTTGAGCAATTGCCAACATCCAGTGTAAATAGAGAGTAATAGAAGATAAACTGTTTTTACCTAAGAAATTTTTTTTTTTGATGGTTCATCAAAAATCATCTTACTTCTTCTTGATGGTACCATCAAGACTGACCATCACTTCATATTAGAATTTGAACACCTTTATGTTGGACCAACATGAGCAAAAACAGCATGGTTGGATGGTTTTGTTTGAATTCCACTAATTTGAATTTCGTACTAATTCATTTAAGAGCGTAAAAATCCGCAAACTGTTATTTTATATCCGTCGTTGAACAGCTGATTCAATTTCGGGCTTAGGACTTCCAATGTTTAGCTTCGTAGCCTTGTAATTTTGAACCAATCCAGAAGACAAGGAAACTTCAGGATCAGTACCGCCAGAGGTATTGATTTGTTATGGGGACATGGAGGATTTTGCGACTCGACAGATTTAACGTCCATCAGTCACCATTTACTACACGGGGAGTCCTCTGTCGGCGGGGATTGAATCCTCGAACTCTTGGACATAGGCCCAGTGCCTTACCAACCAGGTTATCCCCGCCCCGCAAACTATTATTCGGTGATCGTACGAGAACCGGTATTTTTATCATGATATGGCCGTTGACGTCAATAATAGTTTGCATTGATGTATGCCAATGCAGGATCTTTCTTGGGGAAATTCGCATCATATTATACTCCAAGAATAATCAAATATTGTAAGGAAACGAGAATGGACATTTTCTACAGATATGAAGAGATTTTAGGTAATATCATTGTTTCAAAGATGAATCATCCGTTACATTCAAATGCATGCTAATAACAATTTTTGCATTTTTTAGAAAATCTATCTGCATGCCTGATGCTGGCAGACCTTCTGCAAGTTGTTGGTCTCCGTAGAAAACTTGTAAGTTTCTATCTTATCCTGTTTTCAGTTTTTATTCATTTGTAATTTTTGGTATTAATACTATTTTGGTATTTGATTAAGTATTTATCACGCTAAACGAATCATTTTTCTTTCGTACAGCATAACATTTCTTACAACTTTTCACCAAATTTCAATTTTTGAGGCAAACATGAAATGAAGAATTATTATTTAATTAAAAGTACAATTTCTAATTAAAGCATTTTAAAATACAAGGGAATTATAATTATAGATTAAAAGTAAAAAAGGGAAATAGTATCAATCTGAGTATTCATCTATACTCCTTTTTGTAAATATTATAAAATTTGTCATGTTAGGATAAAGTTTTTTTTAAATCATTTTATGTCATTTATTAAAAATAATTTTTCTTCTTTTATTCCAGTTTTCAAATGATAATCTGATTCAGAAATTCCCTTCAGAATGTGTCATCAGATTCCCTGGTGTAAGCATAATTATCAGATTGTCCTATTAATTTGATAAAAGTGAGGGGGGGGAACTGCATAGCGCAACTTCTCTAGGTTTCTAATAGTAAAATTTTTTTTAATATTAATAGCACAATTTTTATTATTCGCAAAACATAAAAATGATATGTTTTGTTACTGATGAAGGATTACCATTTCTCTTAAATCATGTGTAACTTATAATCGCATCAACAGATATTACTTTTTTTAAAAATTTATTTTCGATATCTGAAAAAGCCTTTAGATTCATGGGGAATTAAGTAAAAATAATCTGAATGTTAATAACAATAACTTTAAAATGATTAGTATGATAAATAAAATTTTGTCAAATAAAAGAAGACTCTCTTTTTCATTCAATTGAAAATAAATATAGAATATATTCAAAACCGACTATTTTTTATTAGTTGCCAAATATGATTCACTATAAAATTAAGAAAAAATGATTAATTTTTCCATGCATGCGCATTATAAAAGAACTACTTTAATTACTTACATTTTGCCCAGTTTTCAACAATTTTTTTTTCTCCAAATTTCAAAGCTAAAGTTTTGTAATTAATTTTAAATTGTTCTAAAAATGTTGGTTAATTTTATTCAATATTTTTAAAACTATAGCTAAGAAACGCAGGACAGAAAAACTGTTTCTTTATAAAAATCTCCATAAATATTTAAGCTGGGATTACCAAATTTTTTGTGATTATTGCATATAATAAGCAAAATAGTTATTGCAAATTTCAAGTTTATTAATACATTTTTTGAAATAGGGTGTTCATAAACGCTTTTAAGTTTATAATCTATTGTCGATCCCCCAAACCTTCATTGATAAATATGAGAAATCGCGTAACCTAAACACATTTATAGTTATAAAATGATTTTATAAATGATTTTTGATAAAGATCAAAACATGCGTTAGTATACAAGTGTTTCCATTATTTTGTCCAAACCCCTGTACTTATCCAAACAATGTATTAAAATAATAAATATTTATATTTAAACATGTTCTAAACCTTTATTGTTGAATTAATTTTAGTTTTCTTTGTGATACATTTATATGAAATACATTGTGAATTTATTTAAACCAAATTGGATATATTGAATTAGAAATTGTATTTATTAAACCAGAAACTTTTTATGTTTCGAAAGTAATTTGATAATTCTTGAAATTGAGCATAATGTATTCTATGACTCCTTCGTTTTATAATGCTTTTTTTAGTTATGTAGCCTAAATAATGCTGAATTTCATTTAAAATGAAATAAAAACCGAAATCAAGGTTATATTCTTTTTATATTTTTCTTTCCTTTTATCTTTTTTTCCTTGTTTTTTTTAATGAGTCAAATTTTTTGAAATGTGTATATTCCTATAGACGATTTTAATCTTCTTTCTTATCTCAGTGACGATGGGGAAACTCTCAGTGAGTCACTAGCTCAGTGAATTAAACAAAAATAAATAAATAAATAATAGTGTGTTTTGCGTACTAAAATGAAAGGAGTGAATAATGTTATCTACGTAAAATGTATTTTTCTTACTTATTGTCTTGTTTGATTGTTCAATTTTAATAAAATCATGATTTTTAATTTATAATTTATTTTTTGAATAAAAAAAAATGTGCTATAACAGTCCTTTTCTAGAAATCTACAAAAATGTTCAAGATTTTTTTAAGTAATTTGAATTTTTAACTGAAAAACTTTGCATTTTATTAGTATGAAAAAAGGAAAAGTCATTAATTTGAAGTTTATTAGTAAAAGAAAGCACCAAAATTTGTATTTATGTTTTAAAAATTGCCTAGATGATGTATGAATGTTTTTTTCTCCAGGAAAATGTGAATTTTGATGACTATAGCGAAACAAAATGAACTGCCCACAGTCGTCCCTCATCTGTGAAAGGGACAAAAAAACTAAGAATCTAAAATTCTTAGTTTTCAGTTAATCACTACGCAATATTCAATACAAATATACAAAAAAACACAATATAATACAAAGTTATATCAGTTTTTGTGCAAGGTAATAACAGTAAGTAGACAAGTGATTTTAAGTCTATAAATGCGTTTATCAAAAAACTAGGTTTTTTCTTATTTTGCATCTTAAACAAGACATCTCATATTGCTTTTAAAATAATTGTCATGAGTGTTTATGATTATAGTTCACATGTTTTGAACTAGGGACTAAGAGAGAAAAAGAAACTTTCAATTTTATGCATGTTTTTTCCCGAAGAGAAGAGCGGAAATTTTTAAAAAGTTGCTTTTTTAACTATATTGATCCCCAACTCAGTAGCATATGCCCTTGGTTTTAAGAAAATAGCTCAAAACATAGTTGATAGCCTTCTAAATAAATTTCTCAAAGGAATTTTTGTTTTGGGTGATAGAATGTTTCTTACAGTGTTTAGTGTATATGCAAAAAAATGCCTTATTTTTATCTAAAAGTGGCTACTTGAAAATAATAATAAATAATAACTTTTTTTTTCTTGTTTCATGAGTTTGTGTACATTATAAAACATATAAACTAGTTTTTCTTAAACCTTTTATATTAATATTTAAAGAAAAAGTTGTCGAAACTAGTCGGATACCTTAAATATGATCAAAATAATTTACAGTTTATTTTGATTGCTTTTTTTAGTTAGCTTTTTTGGACACAGCTACTAATTTTATTTATGAGCATGGAGTACCCCCAAAAGATGCTACAATTGGGGTTCCAAAGCCGAAAAGAATTGGGAACCGTTGCCCTAAGTTAATATAACTCAGAGTTTGAAAATTAATACCTACCTTTATCTTCCTTGGTTGGGTTGTCTTTCAATCTTTTCTTTGTACATTTATCCAGGGGCTTTTCTTTGTAGAAAAAAGACGAACATCCAGCTGTCACAGTTATTAGAAAAAAAGCGAGGTACAGACTAAAAGAAAAATGAAAAAAGTACAATTTCATCGATTATAACCAAAAAATTGATCAAATTTTATGTCGAAATTTTATGAACCTGGCCCATTTAAACTTGGGAATAAAGATTGTGAAACATATCAGGATGTAATAAATAAGAAGTAATTTTACCTGTTAAAAATATATCATACACCATTAGTCTTTTATCATACAACTGTTGTTGTTGTTTCTAATGCCACTTGCCGAATACACCAGCAAGCCTTCTTGATGAAACCAAGCGAATGAAAGGAAGAGGGTGCGTTTCTTGTTTTTCAGTGACCTTATTTATGGAGACAAATATGATTTTTACAGTAATGGATACGAGTAGTTCGAAGCACGATAAAGGCTCCTGTCAACATTAGAACATTCTACGAGCCGTACGAACGGAATCAGCGAAAAACGAAATGGAATTCGCTGATTGGATAAGCGTGAGTTATTGTATTAAATTTAGCTATCAGTGATATTTGGTAGCTTATAGCTCTATTTGGTCAAAAAAGTTTACTGTGCGTACTTTAACACTAGGTTTATGGGACGCGTCACTTTGAAGCTTTTCGAATTTTATAAGGAAAATTACAAAACACGTTTGCATTCTTATTTTATCTCTTGTAATGACTTTTATCCATTGATCGAGGTAAATACATATTGAAGTCTATTTTCTTCAAAAGCGTTGAAATATTGAAATTCTCTATGTGGTATACCTATTTCTACGGATATGCGTTAATTTGACGAGATCGTAATTTAGACAAAATTTTGAATAAACATACGAACATTACATTAATGATAAACAGGAATGTACCGACAATGCTTCGATCCGTTATCCGATATCGTTATCTCAAATGAAATAAGCGATAAACAGCTGTTGCCAATAAGCAATAATGGAAAGAACAAACGCAGAATGTCAATTGATGTCAGAGTGTCAGATTTTGAAGGTTTCAGTTGCTTAGTTCGAGTATTGAAAAATAAAATACTGGAATAATGTTTTAAATATTATAGGTAATATGTATTAATTAAAAATTTAAAAAAAAAGCTATGTGCAAAAAAGCAAAGTTTATGGATAAAAGGATAATTGGAAATTCATTTAGGGGAATAGTAGAAAATCGCCATACTCAGATTAAGCTCAATTAATTCCGGTAATATGTACTGCTGGATTTATGGTAATTGATGCAATTTTAATAAGAATTCTATAACGGGTTTGCCATAGTTTCAGAGCATATTTTTTCCAATGGTAGCAAAGATAGTGCATCAATATTTTCATGAATTAGACCTAAAAGAACTTTTTCCGCCACTTCTTATAAATATTATTTTAAGCAGTAAATTAAATGTCGGTAGATAAATAGTTAAGCTCCTACGTCCTTATCAAGATTTCTTAAGAATTTTATTTGTTTTTACTTTTGTTTGCTGCTATTGATACGTGTATTTTCACACAAAATTCAAATGCTGAAGGGTTGTACAATAAGCGCTAAATACATTAATGCAAATTTAAAGGTATTTTATTTTATACCCGTCGTTTACAGCAGACCCGATTTCGGGTTTATAACAACTAATGTTCTACTCCGTATCCTTGTAATTTTGAACCCAATTCAGAAGACAAGGGAATTCCTGGATCAAATATTGGGAGAAATTTGCTTATCTGGAGGACTTTTTGATGGAACTATCCCGCATTTGCTTTGCATAGAGAGGAAATCTTCCCACGGTTAGCCCGACTGCAAGACTACTCTAACTTATGATCCATCTACCAAAGAGGGTATTCTACTTCAGCACTGTGGTCTGTTCGAACAGTGTGAGGAATTTGTATCGACCAGTCCTCGAACCCGGATCACCTCATTGGAAGGCGAACGCTCCCCTGAACCATCATGACTTGAGGTATAACGTATTATATCAATATATTTGGTAATTATTAAAACTTCACCAATACTAAACAGTTTTAATACCTAATGCTGGGTAAATAATTGTCTGGCGCCGCCTAGAAAGGGATATATGCCGGAGAATATTATCTTATAGGGGAAAATTTTGATTATCAATTGGTTGCTGCGAGCATTATCCTCTCGCCAAATGATGCGAACTGCAGTTAATCTCTATTATGCGATGAACTACAAAAAACGCGTTTTTCTTAATATAATAAACTATAAAGAAACCAGGAAGGGTAACAAATAATAATGAATAAAAAAGGATATTATTTTTGCTTTATTAATTGAAGAGCGTAGTTGAAAAACCAGGTAAGTGACTTTTTCAGAGAGTCTATTATGGGGTTAAAAAAAGTAGTCTCCGAAATAATTTATTATTGATTTAATAGAAAGGATTAATGACTCTGTGTCTTATTTTATTTACCACTGCCTTATTTTTAAATAAAAATGGTGCAAGCATCAGGTGAATAGGAAGGATTAATAATTCTGTGTCTTATTTTATTTACCACTGCCTTGTTTTTAAATGAAAATGGTACAAGCATACTAAAAACTAATGTTGATAGGTTGTGCTATGATTAACGTGAAATCAAAAACGATTCTGTTACATTTACCATACTCATATTGAGGCCATCACTTTGCTATTTTCTCTGATTCATAAATTTCTCTAAGAATGTCACTTACATGGTTCTTCCACTAAGCCCTTCAATTGTGTCATAATATGCTTTTCATTTTGGTGCATAATATCGTAGTATTGCTCACTACCAGGACTGGGCGATATTAGAAATTATATATCGTGATATATCGTCAGTTTTGCATCGCGATATAGTATTTTTGAATTTCATTTACTTTAAGGTACAGAAAGTCAGATTTCTATCAAGACTTCATACACATATTGATTTAAATCAATTTATAAATTTGAAAATATATATGTTTTGCTAAAGAAAGATATTAAATAAATTGACTAAGATGTACAAATCTTACTTAAAATATTTATTGAAAAAATGTGTGTAGATACAGAANATATATAATTTTAGAAAATTAATGATTTTTGGAAATTAAGTTTTATTTAAGAAATAAAGAAATAAAATAGAAAAGAGAAGGGAACATGAATTACCTTGCACATAATTTTAGCCACAGATTTGAACGAAATGAATTTGCACATGGTAAAAATTATATAAATTAACAAAGAAGTTTTTTAGTAAATTTATTTACAACAATAAACAATTAACTCAATGATTTTATATAGAATTTAATTCTTTTAGTTCGGTATCCATTGCTCTTCATCAGATTTTGAAAGAGTTTGTCTATTTGTTTTTGTTTTTTTGGATAAATAAATATTACTACATATTATTTTAAATCTATTCATTTGATTAAAAATGGTATTTAAATAGATGTTCTCTTAGAAACATTAGAATTCCAAGTAATTAGTTTACTTAGATTAAAACTAAAATCATTTCTTTTATCGTATAAATCAACAAAGCAGACATTTTCTTCTTTTATAATACCCAAATCCAAAAAATTGAAATTAATATTATCATCATGATTACGAAGCAAAATTAATTCCTCGGTGTAAATATTATTTAATAAAATAGTATAATCTTGAAAATTAAAGATTATTAAGTTATCAATACATCTAAAAACAAATTTAATATTAAGAATATAATTTTTTTCATAATAATGCAAAAATAAGTTGGCTAAGAGAGATGAAAAATTAGATCCTTGTGGTATGTCATCAATTTGAAGAAAAGTATCTTTTCCATTGTAAACATAATTATTAAAAAGACAAATACTAATAAGAATTTCCCAATAATCAAAATCGCAATTTAAGGATATTTTTAAAATCATAGTAATAATTCAAAAGGACATCTTTTAGTTTAGTAAAGGGAATGCTATTGAAAAGATCCTGGAAATCAAAAGTCGCAATGGAATTAATTTTATTATGTTTAATAAATTCTAAAATCGGTTGATTATTATTGATAATTCAAGAAAAACTTTCTTTGATAATATTGTTAAAAATTTTATTTAATTAGTTTGAGAAAAAGGTGCCAGGTTTAGTTAGGTAAGCATTAGACCTGCAAGTGATTGTTCTAAATTTTATAGGAATTTTATGAAATTTAGGACTGAAAATTAAGTAAGGATATTGCATCTTACTAATTTTAATTTTTAACCTCTTATATAAAGCTAAAAGTTTTTTAATGACAATATTATTATTTAAATTACTCAGTTAAAAAATTTTATTATTTTTTAAAACTCCGTATTTAAAAGTTCAACACAGAATTTTTTACAGAAGATTGCATAATTATTGTCAGCTTTGTCTATGGGGGTAATTATAAAAATTTTTGTACTTGCTTAATTTATTGAATAATTTTAGAAAAAATTGTTGAATTGTAACTGCTATTTGAATTATCATTATTATTGAAAATAAAGTTTTTAAAATAATAATAAGCACCTCATTTCTCATTTTTTCGTTCTGTTAGCATACCTAAAGGTAAAGTGAATCTATTTGATATCTTTGAACAAAAACTATTGAGAATATTAAGAAAGAATTTTAGAATTTTACTAAGTGATATTTGGTAAATGGGTCTAAGTTTTCTATAATATTTAAATTACCTCTAATAATATATTTATGATGTTTATCAACGAAATCAAAATATTTCGCTTCTTCACAGTGACATTCGTAATCGGGTACATTAATCCTCCCTAAATTTTTGCTTATATCATTATAATTAAATATAGTTCTACCAAGAGATTTATTATGATTAAAACTTTTAATTATGTCAAAATCTTTTAATGGAAATAAATTTTTAAAATTTTCAAAAATATTATGAAATTTGATCTTATCGAAAATAGGGTTTTGAAAGTTAGTAACAAAATATGAATTATCTAAATTTTTCCTTTAATTTGAGGAAATTTTACTTATTTTAGCTTTACCAATATCGAAACAAAGAATTTTGAAGTGTAAATGAATAAAAGAAAAGTTAATAATAAGATTTTGAAGCTTATGTACATCATTATTCTTAAGGGAGAAAACAAAATCTTTAATTGATTTAATATTATACGAGGGTTGCTATTTATATT
>NC_092212.1:10485832-10511451 GCF_043381705.1 Parasteatoda tepidariorum
AAATTGTTTTTTTAAGGTTAAGTGCCACGATCCAGTATACCCGATGATGAATGTTGATATAACTTAACTGTAACTGATTGGTATACTATACATATACTGGTTGTTTTTTTAGAGTTAAGTGACATTGCTTTGTATAGGGAATGGGTTACCTTTATGGTCTCAAATATGCTGTCCTACAGTTGGCGATGTTTTTGTCCCCTATAATGAATCAGTACACAATATATATGAGAATTAAAAATTCAATAATAAATAATTCCTCGTTTTGGTGTCATACCGGAAGGTGTTGGTAACTCTCCGTTTAACCGCATAGGCTATGTAAATGTCCGAAATGAAGTCGTATTAAAAGTATATTTCGGTAAATCCTAAAGCAGTTTTGGTAAATCCTAAAGTTAAAAGTAAAGCCTAGGATTCACTCGACTTCGGACTTTTACAGTAATATTGTGTAAAATCTAAAAAAAAAAAAATACTAATATCTTTTCATTGCAATTAGGAAAACTTTCGTACCAAAATCAATGTATTTCAGGGTTTATATGGGTTTAAAATTTTTAAAAGTACTTTCGATACTTCAATTTTAAGAAAAAAATTACAAATTTCTTTTATTTATACGCACTTTCAAATTAAAAAAACTAAACTCTAAAGTTCGAAACTAGTTAATTTTTTTCTTAGAAATATTAAGCGTAGTTGAGAATACAGTTTTTCGAAGTGTACCTTTCTTCTTTTTTAAATTTTTAAGGACCGCATGAACCTTGTGTTCGTATTAAGGTCGCTAATGGAGGAATCATCGTTTTGCATCATCTTTTTTCTTTGTTTCTCTAATGTTTTTAACCGAAAATACTATAGTGTCAATTAAAACTATTTTCCCACTTATAGACCACCCAAAGCATCTTTCGGAATTGATATCGCTGCTATCAACATCCAAAGAGGGCGAGATCATGGACTCTCAAGCTACACCGACGTGGTTGAGAAGTGCTCAGAGGGGAAAACCAGGATCGAAACATTTTCTGATCTCTTAAACAGAATGTCACAAGATAGTGTCGAGTTTCTGAAGAAAATATACGAGTAAGATTTTTGTTTTTCACCCTCAAATGTGATTGTTGAATGCTTTAGTGAAATTTTAATATAGTGACATTTTAAACACACTTGAGAAGAAAATATTTATGTCAGTAAATAACAAAAAGTGACGTTAAAAGTTCGCAAATGAAAATCATGCAAGGTTTGATACTATACAGGAGCATCATCTTCAGTATTGCTCTCACTTCTGATCAGTATTACTCCATCACTTGTGTTCAGTATTGCTCCGTCACTTGTGTTCAATATTGCTTCATAACTTGTGTTCAGTAATGCTTCATCACTTCTGTTCAGTAATGCTTCATCACTTCTGTTCAGTACTGCTATTCAGTTCAGTTCAGTATTGCTTCAGTATTACTCATATTGTTTGTTCAGTACTGCAAATACGGCAAGGAAACAACTCAAGTATTCAATCGTGAAATAAAATTTACGTAAGAAGCATATTATCCCAATCAATGGGAGAAAAAATTTGAAACATACTTTTTATAGTCGCAATGTAATTTAATTGCTTTCCAAATGTTGTTAAGTTTCAGGAACGATGGATGGGTAGGTGGGTATTTTACTTACATCGCACTACAGGTGCACAATGGGCTATCTTATTTTATTTTACAAACGTCGTAGAACAGCCGACCCAATTTTAGGTTCACGACTACTAATCAAAGCTTAACCCCGTTCCGCCCCCGTCAGGGGGCATCCGGGAAATACTGTAGACTCAAAGTGCGCGCACGTGACTACTCAGCAAAAAAAAAAAGAGAATTCACAAAGGTAGGTTTTGTGACGATCCATGACAATAGGTCGGAATAATGGGCAAGAGAGGCAAAAGCAACACCAGAAAAAACCCTGAGTGATGTTGGCTGGGCGCCCTGGCGCGCAGAGCAACAAACTCAACACGATCCAAAGATTCCCTCCTCCCAACCAGAAAGCCGCAAAAATTTTAGTGCAACCTTAAAATTAACAAAAGTACTCAGTACTCAGTTACTCAGTAAACAGAATTTAGGGGTTTGAGTGTTCAGGCATAACAGGTGGAGCATCCAGCAAAGAAGAATAAAAACAGTGAAAACATTGAATAAAAGTAGCGAACATATTGTGATGATGAAATTGCACAAAGCCAATGAAAACAGATACAATTTCAAATAGAAGGGTTACAGCGAGGCTTCCGTTAAGAAACATCTACAAACAAGGGGAAATTCAAAACATGAACAGTTTGAAAATTTGACAAAAATTTTAACAAGAAGTTCATGACTACTAATGCTCTTAAATCACGAGTCTTTTCTTTAAAAAAATTCTCAAAATGTGGTAAAATATGGTCTTTTCTCAAAATATGGTAAACATTAAAACAACCACTTGTAAAATATCGAAACATTTTAAGAAACAAACAGAAAATAAAGTTATCCTCGGAAGAGATCATTCAAAATAATTCTATATTTATTAAAAAATTACATTTCAATAAATGCAAATGGGTTGCCTTTTCGACGAAAATGTCATTCGTTACCTCATTGACAGAGTGACCGTTAATTTTGCCTAATATAGCAAAATAATTATTTTTTTATTAATTCATTTATATTGTTTGATTATAAAGACAATAACGTCATAAATGAACTTAAAAAACTGAATAGTACACGGGACTTTTATCTTTTACTTAAGCGTTACTCCTCGTTTTACTCTTGTATAAAAAGTAGCATTTCAAAAATCTGAAAGCACTTTTTGCAACTTGTTGCATTAATTAAGAATATTACCTGATTTAAAACTTCATTCGCTTCAAAATTAAGAAATAAGAAACAACAGTCGACATGTTTCGACGTGCTTCAAAAATAGGCACCCATTTTCAAGATTTGCCAGACATGAATGAAAAGAAACAAGAATAATTTGAAAGAAAAAACGTAAAGTTGGCGACAAAAAATGGAAAAATAAAGCTAAGGAAAATGGAAAAATAAAACTAAAAAAACCACTGCACCCGAGAGAGAAAAAAAAGGATGATGTTGTAGTTCATTTACGTCGTACTAGGGATGCACAGTGGGCTATTGGCGACAGTCTGGGACACATCCCTGAGGATGACCCGAAGACATGCCATCACAATTTTGATCCTCTACAGAGGGGATGGCATCCCCTCTTCGGTAGCCCAACGTCCTGTACGTGAAAAAAAGGATGAAAAACAGAAGAAGAAAAACCACAGTGGCCGAGACGGACAACTCAGGGTAAAATATATTTTCACACGCTATGCCGAGAGGTGGCGAAGAACTAATGTCGTTAACAAGAGAATCACCATTCATATGAATAAAACAAGATTCCAGGGCATCAAGATAAGCTGATGTGACTCGAGTGGAAGTAATTTTGGCATAGTCGAAATTGAATTTATGCTCAAGATTCCAACAATGTGCAATTGAAGATTCATAGAATTCTTAATAACAGACATATCTATCGTGTATCCTTTCACAAAAGGTAAAGGGAAAAAAATGGAAGTTGTTTTATGCTTTTCCTTTAGAAAACTATGATTATTTTTGTTTAATTATTAATACCCTTTTTAAAAATAATCCTTGAAATTAATCTCACTGAAACAACAAAAAATGTAATATTTATTGTCTGAAATATTCAAGGTATACCAAAATGACAGTCTCAAATTTACATTTTTGAAATCGTACAAAATCTTACACATTGATTTTCACGAACTCTTTAACCTCTTGCCTGCTGTGCCTGATAGCACTTGTTATTTTGGAAAATCAGCTGCACCACCCATAAGCAAAAGCTTGAGAGGGAGAAAAATCGTTTGCAAAGTCTAATCAATCCTTACTGATGAGTTTTCAATTTTTTTTTAATCCGATTAATTTTACTGAAATTTTGGATTTTGTCGTATAAAATAATGTAAATAAATTCGGTGTAAATAATTACCTGCCATACAATTCAAATTTTTCTTTCTGCAATAAGTAAATTAAGTAATAAAAAATAATAAATTATCCTAAAATATTATATTTCACATAAAATAGTCTGGGGATGATTTCGTTTTATCTTTGAGGCAAAATATTTTAATATATTTCGTCAGTTTCTGATATAAGGCAAAATACATTTAAAAAAAACTGACTTTAAAAAGTCCAAATAGTTGACTATTTTCTGACCTAAATTATTGGGAACATATTTTTC
The DNA here is from genome assembly GCF_043381705.1 of Parasteatoda tepidariorum. Classification (NCBI taxonomy): domain Eukaryota; kingdom Metazoa; phylum Arthropoda; class Arachnida; order Araneae; family Theridiidae; genus Parasteatoda; species Parasteatoda tepidariorum. The sequence goes on from NC_092212.1 coordinate 10,490,036, forward strand.
TGATTTCGACTACCCCCTAAACCCATACTATTCGGGTAAAGAATGCGATTCCTATGTAAAAAAAAATGCGTTTATTCAGAAAAAGTACGTTTATGTGCTGTAAATATCATCTACACAAATTCAGTGACTCATAGAGTTATGCTCTTGAATCAGCGAATCCTAGTACGTGAAAATCCGATCATTGAAATCGAAAAATATTCGGGTGTTCTCTTTTTCTTGCTCTCTGAAACTTGACCAAATATATTTATTACCGGCCTTGAAAACCGATTCAGTTCTGAATTGAAGGCAACCAATATTCAAATCCATAGCAGTGTAATTTTGATCCCTGACTATAACACAAAGGGAAGTATTGTATCAAGCTTTGGGAGAAACTAGCCTTCAAGGAGGGCTATTTGATGGATCTAATTCCCATTTGCCTCACATGGAGAGAAAAACCACCAAACCTCCTACGGTTAGCTCGACAGCAAGGGGACTCTAACCCATGATCAGTCTACCACTGGGGATATTTTACATCAGCATTGTGGTCGGTGAACGCCTCCTATAACTAAGAGCCTCCACACGGATTCTTATAAGGTAGTCCAATCAGACCACTTTTAAGACTAATTACTGATTTAAATTTCATTAATATAACAAAGAGGGGGCAAAATTTACGGTATATAATTTAATTTCTTAAAGGTAAATTCATTTCAAATATTTTTCAGATCAACTGGAAACTATTAAATCTTTCTCTGTGGCACGCTGGCTTTGTGACACTACAAGATATGATAAAGTTCGTAGATACCCATTTGCTGTACCTGGGAAAAAGTAAGTTAAACAAACTTACATACATAAACCAGAAAAACTTACATATATTAACTGGAATTTTATTTTTTATATGCATTATTATTTATAAGCTTAAATATTTTCAATTTCTTGTTATTTCATTTTATATTACATAACTATTATTGATCAGCCGACGCAATTCTGAGTTCATAAATGTTAAACTCCGTACCCTTGTATTTTTGAACCCAATCCAAAAGACAATGGAACTCTTGCATCAAATATTGGGAGAAACTTACCTGCGTGGAGGTCTATTTGATTGAGCTAACCAGCATTTGAGTTACATGGGAGGATAACCTCCCATGTTAGCTTGAAGGCAAGGGGACTTTAACACGTGATCCCCCTTCCAATGAGAATATTTTATGTCAGCACTGTAGTGGGTGTTAGGCGTGTACGGATTTTGTGACCAGTCATCGTTGGGATTCGAATCCGATACCTCATTGGGAGGTGAGTGCTCTATCCCAGAAGCCACCACGGCTTTAAATATCTTGTTAGTGAAAGTTATTTTCAACCGTATTTTTGAAATTTAGTACTAGAACTGAAAACTACAAACAATTATCTTGCAAATATCATTGTTAGTTATAGTTGCTGAGAAACTAATTAATTTGTCTATTCTATTTTCAGTAATCCTGTTACAGCATGTCTAAAAATAAAGCCTCTTGACTTATCATTGTGGAGAGAGAAACCATGACTAGAACCATGACTTAGTGAAGCTAGGGTTAATAAGATAAATGAAATTAATTCCATGTGTAACGATTTATCTTTGACATTTTTAGTGTTCTATGGTACTGTGATTCCCAAATATTTTTCGACTCCAGAACCCTATACGATCAACGTTTTTTCGACGGAAACTCAATTTCATAACTAAAGTATAAAAAGACAATAGTAAACGTATTAACCTATAAAAGTCAGCGTTATTTTGATAATATTTATAGAGGAGGATGGCATTTTTCATCGTTTTATCATTAACTATTTTAAATTAGCTTTTATATCAGACAATTGGTTACTTGCACTGCAAGAAGGAAAAGATCACTGATACTCACACATATGATCTATGACGTCAGCATCGTTATAAGCAAATTGTCGTTTCAAAGTTGAGCTAATTTTTTCCACACAAGTTAAAATGTTAATTAACGAGAAAAAACTGTATTTCAAATAATTTGATGGATGATACAGCACCGTATTTAATTAATTTGAAGTTAATTAAATTAAGTGCCGTTTCACACATCAAATTTCTTGAAATATAGTTCTTTCTCGCCAACGTCTTTTACCTAACTTAGAATTATTATTTGTTTATGTATTTTATTGTAACTGTGTTATATTTTTGTTAACTCCGCCTGTTTCTGGCAAACTTTGATGCATAATTAAATTAATTATGTTCCACGTGGCTTCGTGTCTGTCTTTGTGCTACGCAGCTCACCAAATTCTCCACAGCTGTTAATTTGGGAGAGAAAAAATGTCTGGAATCTGCCATTGTATAATGATACTGTATCGCTTTAAAAAATAAAATGTTCAGTAAAATAAAACTACTTAAAAGTGAAAAAAAACTATGAAACGTTGTTAAATAATTTTTAATCCATGAACAGTCTACCAGATTTACGTAATTAATCACAATTTCATCAGGTAGAAATACATAAAAACAAATAACCACTTGTAAAATAAAATTTCTTTTTTTTCATACGTATCTACCAGTTAAACTAATAAGAAATATATTTTGTTGTTTTTTTCGTTTTTTTTTCTTCAAAAATTCGAGGAAAACTTTCGTACACAAATCAAACGCTCATAGTCCTCAGCCATTGGTTTGGAATGGTAACATGACTGAGCAATAACCAGGGTGGTCCAGAAATATACTTCAAAAATGTAAAGGGGACATAAATAAGCATATTTCGGAAGAAATGTGTGTGCAGTAATGGCACATTAAAGCTCTAGCTTGTAAAGCAATATGAATCAAAGGAAACTGAAAAGACAAAAGAAAATAAAAATTTATCAACAGTTTACAATAGGGGTTCAAAAGAGCAGCCACCAACAACGATACAAGATTCACAGCGACGACGCATGGATCGGCGTGCATTAGAAAAGACGTCAGGCTTGCCGAGCACATGTAAAGCAGCAACAGACGAGCGTTCAACAAGATCTTCTTCAGATGTGACGGGACTCTCGTACACCAGGCTTTTAATATGATCCCAAAAGAAATAATCCAAGCAGGTTAAATCAGGAGAACGCGGTGGCAAGGGAACTGGATCACCCCGTCCTATCCAATGCTGGCCGTAGACAGCGTCCAGGTGATTTCTGACGCTCCCTGTACATCCTGTGAACAGCTAATCTGTTTCCTTGTGCAGCCCATACATGAAATGCACGTCGGCAAGCTTCGCATTGGTGAAACGATGCATGCTGTTTCAGATCAGTGCGGGAAGTTATGAATCCAGCTAGCAAGCGCTTTTATACGCCGGAGTCATCAGCGCTCCCTACTGGGTCAAGGCGGCATCACAGCACACACAATCCTATACGAAATATGCTTATTTAGGTCCCCTCTGCCTACCTTTAAATTTTTGACATATATTTTAGGACCACCCTGTATATACATTTTCAGGGTGGCGGCAGTCAGGGTAAAAAAAATAGCGCTGGTAAACAAAATATTAGGATTCGTACCTGNGATGCATGCTGTTTCAGATCAGTGCGGGAAATTATGAATCCGCTTTTATACGCCGGAGTCATCAGCGCTCCCTACTGGCTCAAGGCGGCATCACCGCACACACAATCCTATACGAAATATGCTTATTTAGGTCCCCTCTACCTACCTTTACATTTTTGACATATATTTTAGGACCACCCTGTATATGCATTTTCAGGGTGGCGGCAGTCAGGGTCAAAAAAATAGAGCTGGTAAACAAAATATTTCTACAGCAATTTATTTGTGTGCGGGGTAATAATTGGCTCATGGGCAACAAAGCGGAACAACTAAAAAAAATAATGTTTTGAGATAAGTGAGTTTAAAGTTTTCATTGCTAATCAAAATGCTTTAGTTTGCGTAAACTGTATTGAATCCTAATTCAACTAATTCAACCTACTCATAATTCAACTTGAAGATTACCTTCAAGTTGAATTATGAGTTGTGCTTATATTGCTGCTGAAGGAATATGTTTTCATATTTACACCTGTTCTTAGTCCAAAATTCGTGTTTTTTTTTCAGTTGTGCCACTATTTCAGCCCATGAACGAATTGTTTGATTTCTTAATATATCACTACTTAATTCAAAATAAGAATTATATAATAACACTTTGAACTAACATTAATAGTTAAAATTAAAGGGAGAGCAAAAATAAGACCTTTTAATTAGAAAAAATAAGAATAGTTTAAATTTACGCTACGTCATTTTATTTTTTCTCCATCCAGATTCTGCCTCAATACGATTACATTTGTGACTCGACCGTCCCGAAAAGATTAAAAGCCCTCTTGGAGATCACACATTCTTGGAAGGACAGGTTGAAATAGAGACATTTGGGAATCTTCGTTCAAGATATTTAAGGATGTATACTTTGTCAAGCCATTTGTCCGGACCGCTTACACTTATGATATTTGGTCTAAAACAACATTTTCTAAGTAAAAAAACGAGTAGACGACCGTTTTACTTCGAATAAGCGCTGAAATGAAAGTAACGCCTACTTCATTCATAGAGTTTCACTCAAAATTGTAAACACTATAGGCATACCTGCCAACTTTTAATCCTTTCGCGGATGATTTTCCCCAGTGGTAGTAAATTCGAATTCAAATTACAATTTTAGGCCAAAATATATGCTGTTTTTGGATAAAGCTTATGTGGACTTATACGACAATATTTCATAGTAATATATATGCTTAAAGTTTTTAAAACTAGTGGTGGTCAAAAAGATTTTAAATTAGGTTTATAAATGGAAGGAATATATAGAAAACATACATTTTACTACCACTTTAAATATTGAAATTAAATTTTACGCCAAATGCGTAAAAGTTGGCAGGTATGCTATAGGGTATTTATTATACTAGATAACATAGTGTCCAGAATGAATATTTTATTTATTTTACTTCACTTTTTTAAAGCAACGGAGTATGCAAAGTAAAATTTTTCGTATAGTATTTTATTCATCTCAATCATGGCTGGTGAACCCCCCCCCCTCCTACTGATGTCCGCAGCTAAAAAATGGATAAAAAGGCTATGCACAATATTTAAACTATTTGCAATAATTCTTGAATGGAATACCATCCAATTAGAGGAAGGCAGCCTATTGGCTGCGCGCATTATTTTTATTTAACAATTCTCTGCTGAAGATATTACTTGCTGGCTACGTGAACAAATTGACCATTCTTCTTTTAAGTGCAGTTTACGTCCAGTTCAAAGAGGTTCGCCTAAAGCCCATTCACAATATTCCTTACTCTCTGTTCAAGAATCTAACAACATACCGAATATTCCGCTCCCGTCTGCCATAAACACATAGTTCTTGCAATAATGAACCACTTATTGCCAAAAAGTCAAATCATTCAGATTCTCGACGCAGCGCAAATCCCAACATTCCAACTACAGGATCTGTACTTCTTAGTGAAAATGATTGTCATTCTTTAAATTGTATCTACTCACTCGAATAAGTTTGTTACTATAACAATAATACAGAAATTTAAACCCACTGTGATCCGTGTGCAGACATTACCGTTATCCAACATTAGTGCGTACCTCTTAATACTGTTATTCACCCATGGACATTTGAACTGTTTCAAGCCGTCAGCCTTGAAACAAACCGTATTGGATGGATTTTTTAAACATTAAAGTTAGAAACATTGTTCATCTGGTGACCAGGGTTACAATTTGCTCCCAGCTTCCATATTTGCTCATTTTAGCAACACCAAGGGCAAACTAGATGCACTTACGACACTAACGGTTAAAAATTAATAGCCAATTGAACAGTAAAACTTGTAGAATAAAGATAACTACTCCTACAATAGTTACCACGGGATAACAACATTTGGCTTTGACTTGTTCTGATTATTCACTACCAGCATCTGGTAGATTTTACTCAATACCAGCATCTGGTGGATTTTATGATTTTTTTAAGTTTTAATATTACTTGCAATAAGTTAACAATTATAACTAAACTCATTGAAATTCTGTTACAATTCGCATGACAATGGTAGACAAAAATGACCGGAATCTGTCCCCTCAGTAGCCATCCATATCCCTCACTTTTCCTCCACTTTTAAACGCCGAATTTCCGCAATAGCAGAACTCTAAGGCGCATGCATGTGTTCATAACATTGATTGCCGTTTTGCACGATTTTCAGAATATATTATCCATTACATTGTACTTTCAATGAGTTATTATTTTTAAAAACAATATCAGCCATTATATCTACCCATGAAATTATTAAACACATTTACAAATAACAGAATATTGTATGTCATACAATTGTATGCCCTGCCCTGAATGAAGGTAACCATACCAATCTTCTGATGCTTACTGACAGCCGCGGCATGATTCAACACCTGACCAAACGGACACAACAACTATATGTTTTATGAACAAATTAAAGCTCATCTCCAATCAACATGATATTCATTTCCATTGGATCCTTTCACTTCTTAACATCTATAAGAATGAAATAGCTGATAGCTTTGCTAAAGAAGGCTTAAGTCATCATTCCTCCACTTCTACTCAGCTGACTCAAGAGAGATACTCTCTCGAATAAAACAACAAAACTGAAAACTTGTCACCTCCACAATATCACTGATAGAAGGGTAGGAAGCCGGGTCTTTATCTCACACTTCCAGCTTTAACAACAGCTTCCCGCTTCTCGCCAATGGTCACTTTAAGGCTTAGCCACCTGAGCTTCACACATCTTAGACTGCTCCGCACTTTTAAGGAAAGACATCTTTGCTTCCTCCCCTACTGGTTGTTGATTTCAAGCGCGTCAAAGGATTCACAGACCTAGTTTCATTCCGTCAGTAAAAATAGTAACATCAAAATCGTAACATCAACAAAAGTTGTTTGGGCCATACCTATGTTAGACCTTAAAGTTTACTAAAAGAATATTAATTTTTTAAATTGTTATTACTACCAGTTTTTTTCAAAAATATGTTTTTGAATACAGTTTTATTTTTATATCTATTACATATTTTTTTATATTGAACAAGTCCTAACTACTAAAGCCCTCTTAGAGATATCTTTGTCTTATAAGGGCAGCAGCAAACAGAAAAAATTTGGTTTTTTCTTTATATAATTCTTGTTAAAACGTAACAAGTGAGTTTACCGCTGGTGGGCAGTAATTTTTTACTTCTGATATTTGGTATACAACAATATTTTCTTAGAGTAAAATCGAGTAACCGGTTGTTACGCCCATTACTCTCTTACAGTTTCTCTCCGAATTTTAAACACTGTAGGGTATTTATTAAACATAGTATCCAGAATAAATATGACTTTTTATTGCTAAAACTTATAAAAACTATGGAATATGCAATGTAAAGTTTTTCATATTGTATCTTATTCCTCTCAAATATAATGTTGTGAAAGGTAAGATATTTTTCATAAATTAAAAAGGCTTTGAAATTGGAAACGAATATTGTTTTGCTCTCATATTGTAGACCACTTTTCCTCATAAAGAGAGGGAAGAGTTTCATCTTAAAGCTTTAAAATTATTGTAGGCGTTAATCGTCATTGTAGGCCAGTATGATTTGCTATGAAGTATTTATATAGGGTTCAACTGCAAATGGAAATTACTTTTCAACAGACTGTAACGAATAATTAATTAATCTTGTGTGCTTGATTTATAATAAATAATTTTCTTGTTTGTTCATGTTATTACCTGTCTGTGTTATCCCTGTTCTATCTTCTTTTACCAGAATATTATTTAACTACCTAACATTAAGTTCACTAACCCAAATAATTTTAATATCAATGGCCTTTGATTCAGTTTGTAATCATATAATTTTCGGAGGTGGCCATTTTGGCTAGATACTCCAGTGCAACAAGTATTAGTTTCCGCAGCTTATCCAAGGACAACACTTGCTTCAAGCAAACTCTAAAAGCGCTCTTCGAGAATGGATAACAATTCTCAGAAGGGCAGAGAAAAGATAATGATTAGGAATTTTTATTTTAAAAATTGTGTCTCAAACGTAGGGAGGGAGAAAGTTGCCTTTTTTTTCTGTAATTTTTTCTCTTCTGGTATTTGGTAGTTGATACTTAAGCCTTTTCGCTTTTTCAAATGAGCTAGGAAATGCGTATTTTGTAATAAGAAAAATTGTTATTTGGCGACAACAACACTGGATTAACTTCTTCCAGATGGGCGAGTCATATATATATGCATTCTTAGAGTGGCGACAATCTGGGTGAAAATAATAGAACTGATAGGCAAAATATTTCTATAGCAGTTTATTTGGGGGAGAAGTAATAACAATTTGTTTTCTTAACATATCACTACTTCATTCAATATAAAAATTATATAGTAACACTTTGAACTAACATTTATTAGATATGTTAAAATTAAAGTGAAAGCAAAAATAAGACTTTTAAATTGAAAAAAAATTAAGCCTTGTTTAAATTTGCGCTACCGCATATTTTTTTTCTTTCCATCCTGATTCTGGTTCCGTACGAATACATTTATGACTCGATCGTCCCTAAAAGATTAAAAGTCCTCTTGGAGATCACAAATTCTTGGAAGGGCAAGAGGAAATAGAGAAAGAAACATTTTGGAATCCTCGTTCAAGGATGTAGGTTGTCAAGTCATTTGTCCGGACCAGTTACACTTATCATATTTGGTATGAAGCAATATTTTCTTAGAATAAAAAGAGGAGGACGGCCGTTTTACTTTGAATAAGATCTTAAATGAAAGTAACGCCTACTTCATTCTTAAAATTCCACTCTAAATTGTAAGCACTATAGGGTATTTATTATACTAGATAACGTAGTATCCAGAATGAATATTTTATTTGACTATTTTAGCAGGGCTCGAAAAAAAACTCAAAAATTGTACTCGTCCCCGAGGACGGCTTGTCCAACAATGTACCCGTCCTCCTTTGAAACTAACCCGTCGCTTCTAAATAAATAAAAATATAATTTTCTCATATTTATTACAAACATGCTGAGTGTTCAGCTATTATAGTTATTCACAAATCTACTGGCAATTGACGTATATTACTCTAATATTACTCTTTGTTAATCTAGTTTGATATTATCTAATTTATATTATGTACCTTAACCTCTTCGAAGTCAATAAAATATTTATAAATTCTAAATGTAGCAGGACTCGAAAAAACTCAAAAATTTCACCCCTCCCCGAGGACGGCTTGTCCAACAATGTACCCGTCCTCCTTTGAAACTAACCCGTCGCTTCTAAATAAATAAAAGTATAATTTTCTCATATTTATTACAAACATGCTGAGTGTTCAGCTATTATAGTTATTCANTTTTTTTTTTTTTTTTTTTTTTTTTTTTTTTTTTTTTTTTTTTTTTTTTTTTTTTTTTTTTTTTTGTAAGTTCATTGCTGAAAAGTCCCTTTCAACCGCTGCAGTATGGGGGACAGAGAAAACATCAATTCCACCATGCGCAGTATGTTACTGTATTTCTAGATTACAGGGTCATTTTTGAAGTGAGGCGCTAGACTCTTGCAAGATAATAAAAATTGAAAATGTATCACCAACATTAACGGGGAAAATGGCCGTCCTCGCGGACATCGGATTCGAGAAATTCGTTGTCCGCGAGGAATTTTTGACCGCCGAGGACGGGCGGACGGGTGGTTTTTCGAGCCCTGTATTTTAGTTTACTTAAAGACTATGGAGTATGCAATGTAAAATTATATATATTCATAGGAAATATCTTCATAAAATATCTTCCTGTAAAATAAAAATTCATAAAAATCTATATTATCTATATTTTCCATCTATATCTATATTTATCAATATTATCTTCATAAAAAATCTATATTATTTCATATAAAATATTATAATTTTTATTTATTGTTTCGGAAGATTTTTTGTTATATATTTTAATTTGTAATCTGGCTGGGGTAATTGAGATGCCAATTGCACGCTTCTAACTTACATATAGATAGAACTTCCGAGCTGTTGACACTCTTAATAAAGAATCTCTCGTAGTTGCTCCTTAACGTAAGTTTTTGCTTTAGAAATAAATAATCAACACGATATTAGACAAGTAGCTCATAGTGTAATGTGTGAGAGTATGATATTCGCATTTTGGAGAAAAACTTCACGCAAAAAATAGGTGTTACTTATCCTAGTTTTTTATTTGGAGACAAATCATCTTCTACATATATTAATTTGATTGTACAGTATACCTGAAGAAACGGTCTTTATAGGTGCTGAGAATTACAGCTAACCGTCATGACATAATTATTGTCTCGATAGGTATGACGACTATTCAAAATATTTTTACTCACAAGTTAATTTGGAAGCATATATTTTTAGCATGACGTAAGAAGATTTAAAAATAATTTGCAAAGAAAATTCCAAAATATTTCGTAAAATAAAACTTTATTAGATGAATTAAAATTTTCGGAGGCAATGAAATTTCCATTGAAATAGACAAATTTATTTTAATGGAACGCAGCTATCGGCTGAAATTGATGCTATAGCCAAACATAGTTAAATAATGTTTCTCTTAGTAATTTGATTTTAAACCAGTAACCGGATTTAGTAAATTTTAAACCAATTTAAAACTTAAAACAATTTTCTTTTGTAGAAAACAAAGAAGTTTCATAATTTTTTCGAGGTACCTGCTTGAAATAAAAGTTTTGTTTATTTGTTTAATATCTGCTAGACAAGACAGATTTTCTCTCAGTCAATATAATTTGGACTTCTTTTCTGTGTTTCAAAGTGAACTGTTAGTAATCGACGCGTTAGAAGTGAAAATTTTCATATTATGGTCAACTGTTAGAAGTGAAAATTTTGTGGAAGTGAAAATTGTGAATTTACTAATTAAATTGGAATCAAATTTTTTCCTTCTTATTTACATATTTATCAATACTTAAAATTATTCTGATTATTTGTTCATTTCAGGGAAGATTGGTTGCAGTCATCACACTAAACCACCTTGTGCTCTTCGTCAAGACCATCTCCATCACTCATGAAAGCGAGACGGAAAAGAGAAAATACTGGTAGGGAACTATTTAATCTATTCACAACAATAAACATTTCACTGTAATTGCTTTTTTCTCAGCGAAGAAGCAATATAAAAATTATACTCCTTAAAAACTTTTGGTAGTTATGAATATTTATTATTCCCGAAAAAAAGCTAAAAAATGAAACTTGCTTGTAACCAGTTTTTACTCTTTTCCGTCTTGATATATATAGGCTTTCAGCCCTGTTCTCTATAGCTATCTATCCAGAGATGCCACAATAATTAAAAAAACGGTAAATAACTACAAAGTAAATTTTGCAAATATTTTGCTATTTTTGCTTGCTTTTTAAATGGTATAGCGTGACATAAGTACTATAAAGTGGTGAATTATATAAGCCTACGAATTATTTAGAAATAGTGGTGGATGAAAATCTACTAAATTGAATTTATTAAACCAAGAATCACAAATGATAAACTACCACTTTAAAATATATATTTGCTGTCCGGAGCAAGTTGGCATCTCTGTCTATCTCATACATGAAGGATGGCTACACAACAAACATACAGGTGCCGTCTTTCTCGATTAGGCTAAAGCCTTCGACAAGGTATGGGTCGATGCACTAATCTATAAATTAATTAAATACAATTTCCCTAGACCACTTACTCTAATTATACGATCCTACCTAACACACAGAAAGTTCATGGTCAAGTGCAACACCTTTTTCTCAACCTTAAGATCTATTAATAGCGGTGTTCCCCAGGGGAGCAAACTAGGACCCCTCCTATTTTTATTAATGGTACGGAGATGCCAACTGCTCCGGACTAGCCAAAATAATTTAAAAAAACGGTAAATAACTACGAACAAAATTTGCAAATATTAGACAGGTTTCGCTAGCTTTTTAAAAGGTTTAGCATGATATATCTGAAAAAAATAAAGATGGCTAATATTTTCTGGAACAGGTATTTTTCACCTGTTATTTAATCGTACCTGTTATAAAAATAGCAGGTTACTTGGAAAGGCCTGTTCCAAAATACTAGGCAAACAATTATCTTGCCAAAAACTTATTGCTTGGCCACCGTAAGCACATATATATTGTAAAAATGAAGAATGGCAACAGCGGTTATGTTTTAGTTTCAGTTTCGATTTTGTGATGTAAACATTATTATTCTGTAGAATAATACGATATGTACGTGAATGTAGTAAGTTACGAGTGTACTTATATTATTAATAAATATTGTTTTTGTTTTCTATGAAGACTTTATTAGTCTTAATTCAGCAACATTCGAAGCCAACACACGCTTTATCGAAACAGCCTGTTATTTTATCACANTCTCCACACCATCATTGACTATTTCCAAAATTGGAAACTTGCCCTCAATATCGACAAAACTCAGGCGGTGCTATTCACCAGAAAAAGGACCTACAAGCAGGATGCTATCATTGATAACAACTTCTCTTTGAAGTGGAAAACGAAGGCCACGTACTTAGGTGTCATTATGGATAAAACCCTGACATTCAAATATAATTTTAAGAACATTAAAAGTAAATTCATAGCAGCAAAATGTGCACTTTATCCTATTCTAAAAAAGAATTCCCCCCTCAGTACTAATAACAGGATTCTGATTTTCAAAATGCTTCTTACCCCCCTATTAACATATGCAGCAACCGCCTTCGGGGGGGGGGCTGCAAAGACAAATCTTAAATTCTTATAGAGTGCTGATAATAAAACCCTCCGCAATATCACATATTCTCCCTGGTATTTCAGGAACAAAAATATCCGTAGTGACACCTGTTCGCCTAGCCTTCTTGACTTATACAAAAATAGATCTCTTAAGTATTTTTTTAAGAGCACTGGACACTCCAACCCCCTTATTTGGACTTCCTCTAACTACGACCCAGATGACCCTAAGTGCAGGAGACGGGCCAAAGGCAATTCTCTATTACTATAATAATCTCCAAGACATAAGCACATAAGCTTGATATTAATTGATGGTAGGCTATATAATCGGGTTATGACAACTTGTTCATGTAGGTGCATTCAATTAAACATGGTTTGCTAAGGCATTATATATACATATCATTTAAAGTTGGTAATAATTTAATACAAGTGGTAATAATTTCATCCACTGTATGAACCGAAACTATGCTTGAGCATACTGTTATAATCATGACATGAAAATTTAAAACAAATTAATGTTTTAAATTTTCATGTCATTTAAAACAAATTAATGTTTTAAATTTTCATTCATAATTTTCATGTCATGTCATGAGTTTAGAAATTATATGGGTTGATTAATATGAAAACCTGGGTAGCATAAGGTTTTAACACTATGGTAATGGATAGCATTGCAGGTGGATGTATTTTTATATTGATTATTAGTCGAAGAGTAGTAAATTTTAGCTTGGCGTTAGAAATTGTTCATAATTCTGTATGAAGTTAATTAAGTTAATTAGTTTACTTATAAGAGTTTTATTACTAATAATTTGTTTCTTCCAGGCTATAATGTTTTGTTTTATGGGGATTTTAAAGTGATAGGATTCTGTTAACAGGCATTTTGTAGCGTAGTGTAGTGGTGAACCAATTTCTCCACAACTGCAAAGTTTATGTCTTGACAACTGAAAGCGTTTCAAGTATGTCCTAAAGGGACCATGTTCAGTTATGAACATTATTAATTCTTTTGGCCATTTACTATTTTTAAAAGAAACTTTTGGAAGAANTCTACTTTATCTTGGAAAAGAAGCAGTTTTATATATATGCCAGAATTATAAAAGAAATCTTGATAGTTACAGATATTTCATTTTTTTCGAAAAAAATGCTGGAATGAAATGTTTTACGTACCAGGTTTTTCTCTTTTCCGTCTTGCTATATAAGGGCTTTCACCCATGCCCATATGACCAGCATGTGCTTTTATCCTGGAGATTTCTAATTGTGGATGATTGATTAAAATACTTTGGATTTTTTGAATAATATTATGCTTTGTGTTGTAATTTTTGATAGCATGTAAGGCAGATAGACTGTCAGTTCAAATTGTTGTATTTATACAGTTATTTTTTGCTATATGGACTGCTTCTAAAATAGCTCTTGCTTCGGCTTGAAAAATAGTGTTCCAGATATAGAAAACTTCTAGCTGCCACACCTATTCACAAAAAATGTTCAGTCTACCGTTCTTTCCGGAGTAGTGAGGACGTAAGTTTTTCAACGGTGGTGCTAAAACTACCCTTTTTTAGGGCGGGGGCAAAAAAGCCCTATATTAAATTTTTTGAGCAAAAAATTTGCTAAACTTACAAATAAATTTCTTTAAAAATTAAATTTTTAAATTTTACATTAATTTGCCTTTTTTAATTTTTTAGAAACTTTCAGTCCTATCGAGATGTATAAGCTGAAGTCGCTTCCTTCAACTGCTTATTGAAAATCCATGAATGAAAAATCACAAGTAGCAGCCAACATAAATACGTTTCTAATAAAGGGAAGAATTATGCAAGTGGAGTAGTTACCATTCACAAAATTATTGCTATTTGCTGAATTATACTAATCTTCAAGTTATCTAGTTTGGCCTCTGGCTTGGAGATTTCTATGGGAAAAAAGACAATAGCATTCACGTGATCTTTTTGCGTCTGTTTCATCGGTTTCCGAAAACGATAATTGATGAGGTAACGAGAATAGTAATAATTTTTTGTATGATAACAAACACTTCAAGAGACATAATGTCATTTTTATTTAGAGTGAAAAAACAATATTTCCCAACTTTAATTTTTTTTTTTAAAGTTAAAAGTTATATTTTTTGGTATAAGAAAATCTAGAGTGTGTGTGTGTGTTTTTCTTTTTATATGATAGCGATAGGGGAATTTAGTTATTTCATCTAATATTTTATTTATTAAATATTATGGCTTAAAGCCAATTTTTGTTTTTAAATGACCATTAAAATAAACTTTTTAAGAGATGATTTATGCTGAACAGTATTGTGGGAAAAATAATTAGAGTCAAGAAATTTTGCTTTTGTGTTATAAAAAAATTAAAAAATTTTTACTAAAAATATTTTTACTAAATATTTTTACTAAAAATCTATTCTTTAACTTATCAAAAGTAAACAAACATCCTCTTACTTTGTTTTACACTAAAAAATATTGCATTTAACATTACGTGAAAAAAATTCAGAGTAAGAAACTTCGTTTTAGTGCTTTAAAAAAATCATAAAATATTATTCTTAAATGAATTTTTTAAAGACAACAAAAACACCCTCTTGATATTTCCCATACAGAAAAGCATTTTATTTTTAACATTATTATATTATGTGGGAGGATTGCAGTATTTAACGTTGTTCCTTAACAATAAACATTTTGTGCGTTTTGCTAAAGAAAAATTAGCACTAAATAAATATAATGAAACTTTTTGAGACATGTACAAATATTTTCAACATTGTCACTGGTTAAATAACATAATCTACATTTTTGATTTCTTTTTTTAATGACACATAAAATAAAAAATATTGCTCAAACATTAAATAGATGTTGACATTTTTAACATTCCCTCCACATTATGTAATTACGCCCTTCAAGTCGAATTTGAATCGAAATCGAATTTCAAAATTGCCCGCCGATCGTAAGCCAAAAATTTTGAAAAAATGGATTTTAAACTCATTTTTGTCAAGAATTTCTACAATTTTTTTTTTAAAATGAAAAATCGGTGACTTGCTCTCAAAGAGTTTTTATTTCCTACGAAACGTAACGCATATGAATTGCAAAGATAGTCAGTAAATAATTGCATGGTGGAATAATTTTGTTGTTGCATTTATTCAACTTAATTTATGTTTCTATTATCGCTTACAACGTGGTATATTTCTCCCTGCTTGGTAAGATAATTATTTTTTAAATTGGAAAACATCCTCTGTCAAATTATAAAGTGGGCGGATCTTGAACTTGCCCGATTCTTCCGATCTGATAGATGGTGGACGTCAACACCAATCTTAAAAAATTGACGATGCAGATCACGGACGGATACCTTTTTCTATGATACTCAGTCATCATCATACTACAGGAGAGTAGGACGACCGAGCTGTAATTTGTGAGCGTTTTTTGAGCATGTGATACCTTTTAATGAAAACAGAAAACTCAAAAAATATTATTTATTATAATTACTGGTACTATCTGTTCATATGAATTTTCTATTCCTTAGACCTTTAAGATAAATTCTTAGACAACTTGATTACTGTGAAACAAAGAAATAGAAGAGTCGAGAAATATTTTTGTTTTAATTACTGATAAAATTGTTTTCTTATACTTGTAATGTTAACAAAAATAATTAAACTTGGAACACAAATAAATAAACGCAAATTTTGGATCTCACCTAATTCGGATGTAGGGATTGTATCCCCCTGTATTATCTTGTATCAAACGGTCCGTGAACTAATTTTATTTCCCATTTTTAAACGAAATATAAGTACATAAGTTTTTAAATCTTTTTCAAACAGGGATGATTAAAGCACTTGACCCAAACAAGTGTTACAGATTATTGGCAATTTACTTTTAAAAAGACAACAGGACTGTGTAATTTTCGCACATACTGTTTACGTCATAAAAGAATGTTTAGAGCGATTAATTTTCAAAATAAAATATATTTGGAAAAAAAAATTCTTCATCTTTTGTGATTACTGAAATATCTTTAAATATCTTGCCTTTTGATGAAACTAAGTCTTTTTAATTGCAACGACAAAAGATTTGTGCTAAGAATTTAAATGAATATTGAAAATTATCAGAATATGTTTTTTTTTTCCTTTTTCATTTACAGATACAAATGATTTCTTCATTTTACTCATGTTTCTTTCTACATAATTACAGTCGGAAATACTTGAACTTGCATAGTTTGTTTGTGAGGTTTGTAAATTTAATGCTAATTTCCTTCGGAAAAATTCAGATGTATAGCAAAATGATTTTCAATTTAGTTTCTTGGCTGAATATTTAAAAACACATGACGCTAAAATATCTCATCTTAAATTGCAATATATTATCGCCTTCTTTCTTACCCACCTTACGTACTTCTAAAATGGTGACACTTAGTATTCACTCGAATGAATGTTTTTTAAAAAAAAAGACCTGGTTTGGGATTGAATGTGATATGGTGCTCCACATAACAAATGGTTCATATTTGAAAAAAAGAAAAAAAACTGCATTTTTTGTTCCTATATACAGTGACCTTTCACTTATGCACCTTTTTCAATTATACAACGATTTTTATAGGTCGCAATACATTAGGTAGGAAAATAACGGTAATCAACCTTCGTTTATGCGTCGCTCTAAAAATAAAATTTTCAGTTATGCGTCGAAATTTTAGGATAACATTTTAATTTTTCTTTCCTTTAAGTATTTTTTCTTTCTTAAGTACTTTTGGAAAGAATTATTATTATTTTTTTTCTTGCCATGGCAAGATAACCCTTTATAATATTTTTACAGAAGCGGCTGCAATCGTACTGGCTTCATACAACTCCTATAATCAATTTAAGACTTTGCAAGTGCTATGATTCATCTCACCTCTCTCTATGCGGTAAAGTGGGTAACTATGTGAGGACAAAACAGTTTTCGTTTTAAACTTCAAAGCTAATTTAATATATAAAAAATATCTTGCCTTTTGCAACATTATATTTGAGATGAATAGAATACAACATGAATAACAACGTATTCTATAGATTTCAAAAGTTTTAGTAAAATAAAAGTATACTAAGAGGCTTCGCCCCCTGCTCGCTGGCGCTCGCCAACCCTCGGAACTGCTTTCGCAGTTCATTTCGGATTGCTTTGCAATCCGATGCTCGCTTTACTCGCTCATTGGATACGTTCTTAACGTCTAGCTTTTGTATACTTTTTTGAACACTGAAGTTCCGAAAACTTTTCACTGTAGAAAATTCTAAACCTGTGCATTTCAATATTAATTTGAAATTGCAAACAGTTCACATATTTTTCTTAATCACACTATTCTAAATTTCAGTTGTTGAGAAAAGTAACTGTTGTAAGTTTTGTTTTAAAGTCTTTCCCACCAGAGGGCTAAAACCATGTGTTGTAAAACAATATGAAATAGTATTGAACGCCGGATGTAAAGCTTCGGCTTCGATGAAGATAATTTTGTGAGAAATTTTTTGATAATTCGATGAGAATTCACCCGATTAGACATATGATTCTCACTACGTGCTTTTGCGCGCCGAAGCCTATCGATTAAAACGTGTTAGCGTTTTATATAATGTAGATTAGCCATATGATGCTCACTACGTGCTCTTGCGCGCCGAAGCCCATCAATTAAAAATGAAAACTGTTGCCAACGCGAGAAAAGAAATATCATCGGTTTTATTGATACATACGTATTAGCGTTTTATGTAATATTCAAAATAAAATAGTAATAACATAACACTTCTCATTTCTGCCAATGAAAAGGAACTATTTCAGTACTCATAACCAACCAATCGTTTTTTTCTCGGTGACAATCGGAGATAGATAGACAAATGATGCTCACTACGTGCTCTTGCGCGCCGAAGCCTATCAATTAAAACGTATTAGCGTTTTATATAACATGGATTAGCCATATGATGCTCACTACGTGCTTTTGCGCGCCAAATCCAATCAATTAAAAATGAAAACTGTTGCCAGCGCGAGAAAAGAAATATCATCGGTTTTATTGATACATACGTACGTATTAGCGTTTTATATAATAAGATTTATTCTGGTTATCATGCTACCTCGTAATGAAGTAGGCGTTACTTTCCTTCAAGCTCCTATTACAAGTAAGACGACCGTCTAGTCTTCTTCATATCCTAAGAAATTGATAGTTTTAAATCATACATAAAAATTAAAGGTAGCACAATTATCAGAAGACTATAGCCTTTCCTCCTTCTTGTCATAATAATTTGATCGATAATTCTCTTCTGTTTGTTTCCTTCCGAGAAAGTGCAACCTCTGTATAATATTGTACAAGGTTAAAGAGAAAATGTAACTTTAATGCCTACACAATCGAAACAGAAAACTAATAAAATATGATTTATTATAATTACTGGTAAAATATTTTTACATGCATTTTCTATTCCTTAGGTTTTTAAGATTGACATTTATACAACTTGATTACTGTGAAACAACGAAATAGAAGACTCGAAAAATATTTTTGTTTTAATTACTGGTAAAATTTTTTTAATATACTTGTAATGTTTACTCAAATAATTAAACTCGGGAACAAATTTATAACATTTAGTCAAATTTTTGATCTTACCTAATAAGGGTGTGGGTATTATATCCCCTAGTGTTAACTTGTATCAAACGGTGCGCAATCTAATCTTTTTTCCTCATTTTAACGAAATATAAATGCCCAAGTTTCTAAACATTTTTCAAACTTCACTTGATTAAAACACTTGACTCATGCAAAAGTAAATGTTACAGATTGATACCAATTTACTTTTAAAAAGACAGTGGGACTTTGCAATTTTCACCCGCTCTGTTTACCCCATAAAAGAAGATTAATGTTTAGAGGGAATAATTTTCAGAATAAAATATATTTGAAAATAATACAAAATAAATTCTTCTTCTTTTGAGATTAATGAAATATCTCTTTTAGAGATCTTGTCTTTAGATGAAAATTAAGCCCTTTTGATTACAACAATAAAGGATTTGTGCTAGGAATTTGAATAAATATAGAAAATTATCGGAATATGTTTTTTTTCCTTTACTGATACAAATGATTTCTTCTGGTTACTTATGTTTCTTTCTACATAATTACACTCGGAAGTACTTGACCTTGCATCTTTCGTTTGTGAGGTTTGTAAATTTAACGCTAATTTCATTCGTTAAAATACAGATGTATATCAAAATGATTTTCAGTTTAGGTTTTTGGCTGAATATTTTAAAAACATGTGACGTTAATATATCGCTTCTTAAATTGAAATATATTATCACTCTCTTCCTTACTCACCCAACGCACTACAAAAATGGCGTCACTTTGTATTCACTGGAATGAATTTTTTAAAAAAGTTCCTGGTTTGAAATAGAATATGATATGATGCTCCATATATTAAGTGGTTCATATTAGAAAAAAAATTGCATTTTTTGTTCTTGCATACCTTATTGATGATAGGTTAAATCACAATAATTCAATCACTAAAAGTTATGAAACCTCCGCCCAAAGATAAGTAGATAATACATTGAACCTATTTAATAAATTAAAAAATTTTTATTAATTAATTTGAGAAAAATGAAAAAAAATGTCAAAATAAAACTTTGTTCATGCATTCAGAAGTTTTAGATTTTTCATACTAATACGTAGATTTTCATGTCGATTTGATTAATAAAAAATTGCTAACAAATTTATTTAGAAAATTAGTTATTGAATTGTTATGAAATTTAATTCAAATTTGCAATTATACTGTCAACTTGTAGCACTTCGTTTTATATGTTTTACGAGTTAGACAATAAAAAGAAGAAATTTTCTTTCATAAATTTAATTCATAAAATATAATATTTTTCACAGCAACATTCATTTCATTATTTTTTTTCGTTTCTAGGATATTTTTATTACATTTTTACGTTATTTTTATTAATTTATTGATATATATTTATTTTGATGTATCGTTACTAATAGCAAAGAAATTGTTTCTAAAGCAAGCAGGAAGATTGTTTAATTGCAACGCATAACGGTTCTGAGAAATTATTTTGCATAAAAAAACGTTCTTTTACTTGTATAACTTTCAATTTATTTTTATTTCTTTACTAGACGCCTAAGGCGGCCAGCTGTCCGCCACGCTAAAGGTTTTCACAAATAAAGTTTTTTAAAACATAGCAGGAAATCTGAAGATTAATGGACAATTAACGTGTTTCTGTCCTGCAATTTTGTCTTCATATCCAGTTCTGTTGCAGATGTGTTATAGCTCTTGAGGATGTTTGAAGATGTAACTTTGGTATGGTAACATAAGGCCTATGGTAACCTAAGGCCTATGGTAATCTAACCTATAATATAAATATCAGGTGGAGACTTGATTTTTTTAAATTTTTTTTTAAAAAGGCCTCAGAAATTGTAAAAGCATAATACAAAAGTTGCTTTCGAAATCATCATTAGGTGAAAACCTCTTCTAATCTTTGACGTTTCTCTGATACTTCTTGGGCTCTAGAATTGCTTGTCGAAATTCGGTCATGTTCCATCCTTCTTCGACGTTCCACAGATGTTTCTTGGGCCCTTCTTCTTCTTTGAGAATCTCTTAATATCCTTTTCTTTGACAAAATACAAAGTTTTTTGGAAGGCGATTCTGCCATGTCATGTCAGTAATCGGGTTTTTAAGAAGTCAACGAATACTTTAGAACATACTATGAAAGCAAATCATGAAACTTCAGTATTAAAATCTAAGTGCTTACCTGCAAACTGAAACTTTCTGAAATAACTAATTACATTTAATAAAAACTGTTAAAATAAAGAATAGAAAAACCAAAGAGATCCAAGGTAAGTGTGATCGTTCCTTCAAAAACAATTAAATTCCTATTTT
>NC_092212.1:10515073-10530765 GCF_043381705.1 Parasteatoda tepidariorum
TAAAAAAAACATCAGTGTAGGGTATACCGGGCAAATGTATACCGGGCAGTGGCCCTTGACCTTAAAAAAACATCAGTGTAGGGTATACCGGGCAAATGTATACCGGGCAGTGGTACTTAACTAGACCTAGTATGACAAGACCTTTGGTATGCATGACAATTAAATAGACAATTTAATAATGATTATTAAATTAATGATTATTTAATAGACAATTTAAAAACTTATATTTTTTAACGAGTTCCACTCGGGAGCAAGATTTCGACCGTAATGGTTAATAACGAGCACTACTCGCGTAGTGAAATTTCTTCCCAATGCGCGCTGACAAGCTGAGCTAGTTCGCCATTATTATTCTGCATTGTCTATGTTAAAAACGAATCCTACATACGAAACGTAGTTAGTTTTACTACTACAAATGACAGTACGAGTTCCAAGAATTTCCTTTCATAATGAAGGGGGAATTTATTTTTTTGCCTTGTTCCTTATAGGCGTATTTTGGCGCGTTTTTTAGGGTGTTTGAAAAGTAAAATGGCTGAAAAGCGAAAGTTAGATAATTATGATGATGATTATGTTACAGAAAGCTTATAAAGTTTTGAGTCTGACGAAGACTTTGTTCAGAGTACTTAAGTAATTACTGTATTTAAATGCTTCATAAAGTTTAACATTAGTTGTATTTATTTAGTCTTTCAATTAATATTTGTCTTATATTTATAATTAACTATTATTTATATAATTAATTCTAATCATTTATAATTTACTATTAATAATTATCATTTATTATTTTAAATTACGTAAAAACTGTTATTTGTGTACTACAAATACTTTAAGAAATTTTTAAAGCGCGTGAGGCAAGCTATCCACGGCATCGCCAGTGATGCCAACTTGCTCCGCAATGTGAAATAGTATTTTCTAGTGGTAGCGAAATCCAAGTTACTTTCTGTTTTGTATTATTCCTTTTAATTAATTTTTTCAACACTAAAGATGAAAAATTATAAGTATCATATAAAATGCAACGTTAAAGCAACAATCTACTGGTTACTCTATTAAAAAGTAAGTAGGCGTAACTATTCTTCTCCAACGAATATTACTGCATAATTTGCTACCACTTTATTATAGCAATTCCAGAAAGCGGAGCAGTTGGCATCGCCATAGAAGGGTGATATTTTCGAACGAACGGCGGGGGAAAAAAGCTCCCACTTTCGACTACTGTCTGCTCGTAATACTGCGCGAATTAATGAATCGAAAACTGCTCATTTCCCTAACCGTCAAAGGGTTAAAAGAGAAGCAGTTTGCATCTCTGTGTTCCTGGTTGAAAAATATTGGATATTTTATGTGTAACAATATAACATATTTAAATATAGCAATTAAAATAAAATAAAAATATTTGACCTCTTACATTGTATTATCGTTATTAACATCGAGTACCTCTCCTTGGTTGAAAAACCTTTTCTAGGAAAACAGCTTTTGTGAAGTAGTTTCAAATTATATATAGTTAACATAATTTGGTCGAAATATTACCAAGGAAATTCTTTGGTAATAATACGCCGATATATTAACTAACGGATGCTACGAGTTTCCTGGAGTGGTTATTAAGTTAAATCTGATGACATCATTCTCGTTAAAATGAGCCTTTTTTAACACGCGACGCAACTCAAGCATCATAACTACTAAGTAGGACGCTTGAGCTTTAGCAATGTTATTTATTCGGACAATGCAACTGTTGAAATAAAATTAGAAAATATCATAAAATATTTTTTTTTAATTATACTGGTAGTATTGTTTTCTTATACTTGTAATGTTTGCAGAAATAATTACACTCTAAAGAAAATATTATTGCATTTATGCAAATACATGATCTTATCTAATTCGGGTGTGGGGATTTTGTTCCCCAGTGTTAATTTGTATCAAACGGTGTGTAAGTTAATCTTTTTTTCTAATTTTTAAGTTCTTAAACCTTTAATCAGGGACAATTAAAGCACTTGACCCAAGCAAAAGTAAACGTTACGAATTGTCGGCAATTCAATTTTAAAAAGACGTGTAATTTTCAGGCATAGAGTAGTAGTTCATACATATAAAAAGAATAACATCTTTTGTACGTATATGGTTTAAAAATATATAGTTATTGTAATAAGAAAGTCTCTATCAATTTATCCACTAAGGAAAATATTGTTAACATTGAAAAAATTATTGGGATTGTTTGAATACATTTACCAATCTACTATTGCTGTGTATTCCACAATAGGCAATTCATATTTACTAACTTTTAAAATTCCGTTAGTTGCTTAAACTTATATTTTTTAATGATTTTTAATCGAATTTTTTAATTATATAAAACCAATTATTTTATTTCTTATCACAATATAAAAAAAAGGGAATATAAAATATTTTATCCTTTTCGTTCTAATGTAGACTAATTAATTCATCATCATCATCATCAATGGCTCGACATCTAGGCCTTCTCTCGAAGTTTATTCCAGGCTAACCATTTTCCTGCTAGTGTTTTCCAGTTTTCGATTTTTAAGAAAAAGAGGTCTTTTTCAAGGCCATCTATCCATCTCATATTCGATCTGCTTCTTTTCCGTGTGCCAACCGGTTTTGCATTACCGTACGACAAAAAGAGTTTTTAATGCCGAACCAGAATCATTAATTAACTAAATTGAGAACAAAAATCTATTTATAAACCTTTATTCTTTATTTCTTAAGGCAGAAATGTTTCCGTTACATGGTTTTACTAATTCTAACAGTGTTTTCGGCCATTCGCGATTGCCAAATTATTTCGTATCGGATATTGGTTATGGGGGTTAGCTTTAGTTTTAGTGATGTTATCTTTCAAGAAATTACCAACCTTCAATCTCTTCCCATACTCCTGACTGTCCGTTGGGAACACTCATTCACTTTCATTTTTTTTCCTGGTGACTAGGGGTGCCCTTTGGGGCATCCCAGTCCCAACCATTGATTATCAATCTTATCTGAAATTATCAATAGGGAGAGAATGATTTTCTTGATTCATTTTGTAAAAATGTATTTCCTTGAAGTAACGAAATTTATGTTATTTTTAATTTCGTATATTTCATTTTAAGTATTTTTCCACAAAAATCATACTAAAAATTCAAAGTATCATATAAAACGCCTTTTTACTCTATTTATTTCTTGATTACTCTTTACAGAGTGGGCTTAATTATTTTTATTCCCTAAGTTTTTCTATCTAATGTGCTATCAATTTATTAAAACATTCGCAGAAAGCGGAGTTGTTGGTATTTTTGGTTGTTTATTGAGAAGATATTGAACATTTTATGAATGACAGTATAATATATTCGCAAACAACAATTAAAATAAATAAAAAGAAAACTGAACTTTCATATTTCGCATTGTATTATCGTTAATAACTTATAAGATCGTTACTAACTTGTCCATGCTTGAGATTTTTATTATTATTTTTTTTTTATCGAACAACAGCTCTTATGATGTAATATTAAATTGTACAGCAAGGGAAATATTTATAATAATAGTTAATATATTTAAGTCGTAATATTACTAAGAAATGTATATTCTATCGTAATAATACGTCAAAGTCGGCCGAGATATAAAGTGAGAGCAACAACCCAAGCCTGTGAGCATAACGTTCTAGTATTAAAACACTCGAACTTTATAAACTGAAAGACTTTTACAGTCTGTAGATTTCTGTAACGAGGTTACAAGTCATTCGGGAATTTTTTCCATTATAGCCGTTTTGCATGTATTGAAAACTACAGGAAAGCATCTAGCTATTTCGTTGGTGGTAATTGTTCTAATGCAAGGAATGATCTGCTCTTTCCCAACATTTTTTTAAATTCCTAAAATTAGCTGTCTTGCTAACAATGCTTATTTTTTTTATTTCAATTATTCATTTATTTGAAGTTTCTAAAGAGAAAGAGAAGGATTTATCTTTACAGTGGTTCGAACATTCTGATCCCACCAAGTAAAAACACGAACTCAGATATTATAAATAAGGTATTCTTTCTGGTCTGTTCTGTCTGGTCCAGCTGGGCTCATGAGGCCAAAAATGACTCTTTTACCATTCATCTTCATTTTAGACCCTGTTCTTCTCAGAAACTTTTATTAAGAATCAGATTACCTATCAGCAACAATAAGGCACAATATGGAATTAAACAGTCCCTGTCTTGTCATGAACTGAGAGCTGGGCACCATCATCCATCTTGTGTTTTTCTATATTGAATTGGTTCTTTGTGGTCAGTGGTCTATGTAGTAGCTGTTACACATTCCAACTACTACAGAATTTCCAAAGTTTCAGTAAACAAATTTTCCTAGCGGTAACAAAGGTTTTATCATACTTTTTAAAATAAATTATAATGTAAAGAATTTCGTATAGCTTTATTAATTAATATTTTAAGCCAGAATACACATAGTCAATTTTAGAAATGGCTGAATTTTTGGTTCCCGTTCGAAAGTTGTATAAAAAGTACTGTTTGCTGTAATAATATCTGCTTCAGTACATTACTACCTGAAAAAAATGTTTCACTAAAACTTCGAATGTTGAAAGGTATGTTTTCATGAATAGAAAACTTCTAGCTGCCACACCTACTCACAAAAAATGTTCTGTCTACCGTTCTTTCCGGAGTAGTGAGGACGTAAGTTTTTCAACGGTGGTGCTAAAACTACTCTTTTTTAGGCCTATATTAAATTTTTTGATCAAAAAATTTGCTAAACTTACAAATAAATTTCGTTAAAAATTACATTTTTAAATTTTACATTAATTTACCTTTTTTAATTTTTTAGAAACTTTCAGTCCGATCGAGATGTATAAGCTGAAGTCGCTTCCTTCAACTGCTTATTGAAAATCCATAAATGAAAAATCACAAGTAGCAACCAACATAAATACGTTTCTAATAAAGTGAAGAATTATGTAAGTGGAGTAGTTACCATTCACAAAATTATTGCTATTTGCTAAATTATACTAATCTTCAAGTTATCTAGTTTGGCCTCTGGCTTGGAGATTTCTATGGGAAAAAAGACAATGGCATTCACGTGATCTTTTTGCGTCTTTTTCATCGGTTTCCGAAAACGATAATTGATGAGGTATCGGGAATAGTAATAATTTTTTGTATGATAATAAACACTTCAAGAGACATAATGTCATTTTTATTTAGAGTAAAAAAAAAATATTTCCTAACTTTAATTTTTTTTTTAAGTTATAAGCTATATTTTTTTGGTATAAGAAAATCTAGAGTGTGTGTGTTTTTTTTATATGATAGCGATAGGGGAATTTAGTTATTTCATCTAATATTTTATTTATTAAATATTTTGGCTTAAAGCCAATTTTTGTTTTTAAATGACCATTAAAATAAACTTTTTAAGAGATGATTTATGCTGAACAGNGAGACATAATGTCATTTTTATTTAGAGTGAAAAAACAATATTTCTCAACTTTATTTTTTTTTTTAAAGTTAAAAGTTATATTTTTTGGTATAAGAAAATCTAGAGTGTGTGTGTGTGTTTTTCTTTTTATATGATAGCGATAGGGGAATTTAGTTATTTCATCTAATATTTTATTTATTAAATATTATGGCTTAAAGCCAATTTTTGTTTTTAAATGACCATTAAAATAAACTTTTTAAGAGATGATTTATGCTGAACAGTATTGTGGGAAAAATAATTAGAGTCAAGAAATTTTACTTTTGAGTTATAAAAAAATTTAAATATTTTTACTAAAAACCTATTTTTTTACTTATCAAAAGTAAACAAACATCCTCTTACTTTGTTTTACACTGAAAAATATTGCATTTAACATTAATATGAAAAACATTTAGAGTAAAAAACTTCGTTTTAGTGCTTTAAAAAAAATCATAAAATATTATTCTTAAATGAAATTTTTAAAGACAACAAAAACACCCTCTTGATATTTCCCATATTGAAAAGCATTATATTTTTAACATTATTATATTATGTGGGAGGATTGCAGTATTTAACGTTGTTCCTTAACAATAAACATTTTGTGCGATTTGCCAAAGAAAAATTAGCGCTAAATAAATATAATGAAACTTTCTAAAACCTATACAAATATTTTCAGCATTGTTACTGGTTAAATAACATAATCTACATTTTTGATTTTTTTAATGACACATAAAATAAAAAATATTGCTCAAACATTAAATAGATGTTGACATTTTTAACATTCCCTCCACATTATGTAATTACGCCCTTCACTTAATTCGAGACAAATTTCAAAATTGCCCGCTGATCGTAAGCCAAAAATTTTGAAAAAATTGATTTTAAAATCATTTTTGTCAAGAACTTTTCTAAAATGAAAAATGGGTGACTTGCTCTCAAAGAGTTTTTATTTACTACGAAACGTAACGCATATGAATTGCAAAGATAATCAGTAAAAAATTGCTCGGTGGAATAATTTTGTTGTTGCATTTATTCTTGGTAAGATAATTATTTTTTAAATTGGAAAACATCCTCTGTGAAGTAAGTCTGTCAAAATATAAAGTGGGCGGATCTTGAACTTGCCCGATTCTTCCAATCTGATAGATGGTGGACGTCAACACCAATCTTAAAAAATTGATGATGCAGATCACGGACGGATACCTTTTTCTAAGATACTCAGTCATCATCATACTACAGGAGAGTAGGACGACCGAGCGGTAATTTGATGAAGGTGTTTTCAAGATCTTGTGATACATTTTAATAAAAACAGAAAACTCAAAAAATATTATTTATTATAATTACTGGTAGAATCTGTTCAGATGCATTTTCGATTCCTCAAACTTTTAACATCAACACTTAGATAAGTTGATTACTGTGAAACAAAGAAATAGAAGACTCGAGAAATATTTTTATCTATACTGGTAAAATTGTTTTCTTATACTTGTAATGTTAATACAAATGATTAAACTCGGAACACAAATAAATAAACGCAACCACCATTGTACTGCTATAAAAATGGCTACCACCATTTTTATAGCAGTACAGTCACAATCATCATCATAGTTCATGAGTTCGACGATAAAATTGAACAAAAAAATTGAAAATATGCTCTTTAGATTAATCGTCTCAGTCTTTAGGAAAGAATTTCAAGCTGCTATAGCAAGCTGCTATATGCTTATTTACAGAAGCGGATGGCAATCATACTGGTTTACAACTCTTACAATCAGTTTAAAATTTTGCAAGTGCTATAATTTAACCTCTTGGGGATGGGTGATTCAGAAAAGCATTCAGGATCAGGAATCAGAATCAGGATGTAATTAAACAAAAAACGGTATTTTATATGTAATCGTTGCTAATTTGACAGACTTACTTTGCTTTCACTTTAATTATTGTTAGTTTAATCACATGTACAATAATTAATGTTAATTCAAAGTATAACTAGTAAATAGTTTTATTTTGAACAAAGTAATGGTGAATTAAATAAATCAAACAATTATAACTCCGCCCACAAATAAACTGCTAAAGAATTACTTTGAATACCAGTTTTATCTTTTAACCCTGGTTCGTACGGTTTTATACTGGCACGTATTTGTGACAGTCTGAAACAGTGTAAAAGAATTAACTCACCTCTCTCTGAGGAAAAGTGGGCTACTATTTGAGGGCAAAACAATTTTCCTTTCAAACGTCAAAGCTAACTTCATCAATGAAAATTATCTTACCTTTTGCAACATAATATTTGAGATGAATGAAATACAATATGAAAAATTATACATTGCATTTTCTATAGATTTTAAAGGTTTTAGTAAAATAAAATCGTATTTATTCTGGAAATTATGTTATCTTGTAATGAAGTAGGCGTTACCTTTCCTTATGCTCCAATTATAGTTCGTTCACCAGGAGTTGACACTTGGCTCCGCCTTCATCACGTGGTATCGGATGATACTATTTCGCTATTTTGGGGAGAAGGATGCGAACAAGGCTGCTATTTGGCGATCGACAAAAGTATTTATCTCTCAATCTTCATGCGCATATTTTGAACATGTGCATTTTATTTCATAAACTTGTTGATATTTTTCTCTTTTTATTGAATAGTTTGTTCTTTTTGAGATATTTTGCTACGAAAAAGTTTTTAAATATAAATTAGCTGAAATAACGAAAGGTATAATAGCTGATGATAAAGCGAAGTGACAGAAAAAGAATTCACTGTTTGTGTTTGGCCATCACTTTCTACATCGGAAAGCCTCCACACGGATTCTTATAAGTAGTCTGCGCAGACTATTTAAAAAGTGAACAATTTGAGAGCATGAAACCAAATTCTATTTTAAAAGTGACTGAGAGGAATTTGTCATATATATTTGAGAATTGAATCTGTAGTGGTAGACAAGTCAATAAGACAAACTAATCGTATTCAAAAATTAAACAAATTTTAGACATATATTTGCTACCACTTCTTTATTTTTACTAGATTTTCCATTAAAGGGTTCTTTCGTAAACTGGTTTGCCTTCATAGTGGTCTGATTGGACTACCTATAAACCTACCTTTTCCTCTTACTCCCCCGCGCTGAAATGAACTCTGCGTCCGAGGAGGTGGAGCCAAGTGCCAACTCCTGGTGAACGAACTATACAAGTAAAACGTCCGGCTATTCTGCTCGTTATTATCATGAAAAAATTACAGATAGTAGTATAAATAATTATTAAATAGTTAGATTAGAAAAAGTTACCTTTCTCATGAACTCAGCCATCGTAAGTTGGACGGCCGAGCTCTAGAATTTTTGCAAGAACTGATTAAAGATAACAACTTGCCTATGCCTATGTGAGATTGTTATCTAAGTGTCGGCCCCGTCAGGGGCCCTAACTCATTCATCTGAGTGGGAAACAGTGCATGCAGCTCAGAGGGGCAGTCAGAGGGGTTGGATAAAGAGAGAAAATAGTTGCGATAGTTAATACAAAATGAGTGGTAAAAAATTTACATAAGAGATAGAATTTAATGCTAATCATAGTTCCGAGTACATGTATATACAAGTTAAAAGATAATTTAAATCTTAGCTCCCATCCTGCCTCGCCTTCCCCCTTACGGGCTTCATCGGTGCACAGGTCAGGAGCCTTGATTTAGGTAGAAGAAGAAGGAATATTTACATTATGTACAGGTTACGATGTGAAGCGTTTGGAAAAAACGCCATCTGATAGGAAAAAAGTCGTTGCCGGGCTATAGTTAAGGTTTTCCCTGAGGAGTTCGAAATCGAAAATATTATTATAATTGACGGTGTTGCAGCGTGTGGCTTCTTTGAAGAAAGCTGCACAGAGGAGGACTATGTGTTCCTGTAAGGAGTTTATATTTAGGTCATTCCTGATATTTATCATGCGAAGCCTCCGGGGAGCTCCCGTAATCCTTCTAAGCATTTTATTTTGGATGGTTTCAAGCTTTGATTTTTGTGATGCAGTTAGTGCGCTCCAAGCGGGGGCGGCGTAACTAATGATAGGTCTGATGCATTGTAAATAAAGCGTTCTCTTAGTTTTGAGAATCAGTTTCGATTTGTGATTTAAAATTGGTTGTAGGGCATAAAACGCTCCGTTAGCTTTGGAGGCGATATTCCTGATATGTGCATTCCACTTCATATTTTGGGTCAGGGTTACACCGAGATAAGTAGCCTTATTTACCACGGGTTACATCGTTAAAGAGGATTAGGTTACTGTTATTTATCTTTTTCTTATTCGTCTTTCTCATAATAAGAGTGAGGATTTGCTTGAGTTTATTGCGATCTTCCACATTGAACACCAGTCTTCAATGTTAGGGATGATCTGTCTAAGGTTATCGATGGCACTATTGGGGTTGAGTGATTTGCTAAGGATTGCTGTGTCGTCAGCATAATATGCAGTACTGATGTTTTGGTAGTCGTTAAAGTTTGGGAAGTCTGCGGCGTATATCAGATATAGGGTCGGACCTAGGATTGAACCCTGTGGGACCCCCGCTTTAATAGATCTAACGTTTGATATAGCATCATTGACTTTTGTTTGGAATACTCTGCCACTTAGGGATAACAATTTGCTACGAATCAGAAAACTAATAAAATATGATTTATTTAAATCACTGGTAAAATTATGTTCACAAACATTTTCTGTTTCTCATATCTTTCACATTAACACACAGGCAACTTGATTTCTGTGGAACAAAGAAATGGCAGACTCGAAAAATAATTTTTTTTTTAAACTACTGGTTAAATAGTTTTCTCATACTTGTAATGTTTACACGAATAAGTACACTCGTTAACACATTTATAGCATTTACGAAAATTTTTAATCTTACTAATTTGAGTATTTTGTCCCACAGTGTTATATTGTATCAAACTGTGTGTAAACTAATTTTTTTTCTTCCTAATTTTAACGAAATATAAATTTTTAAGTTTCTAAACCTTTTTCAAACAGGGTACTCGATTAAAGCACTTGATCCAAGCAAACGTAAGTGTTACAGATTGCTGGCAATTCATTTTTGAAAAAGAAAGGGGGACTGTAATTTTCGCACATACTGTTTACGTCTTAAAAGAATGTTTAGAGGGATTAATTTTCAGAATAAAATATATTTAAAAAAATTTTAATTCTTCTTCTATTGAGATTACTGAAATATCATTAAAGATGATGCCTTTTGATGAAAGTAAGTCCTTTTAATTACAACAATGAAGGATTTCTGTTAAGAATTTAAATAAATATAGAAAATTATCAGAATATGTTTTTTTTTTTTCCTCTTTCATTTACTGAAATGATTTCTTCTGGTTACTCATGTTTCTTTCTACACAATTACACTCGGGAGCTTGAGCTCGTAAGTACTTGACCTTGCATATTTCATTTGTGAGGTTTGTAAATTTAACGCTAATTTGTTTTTTGTATTGAAATTCATACGCTAATGTGGAATGTTTAATCTGAATTTATTTTAAGACTTCAATGGGCTATTTATTTCTAGTAGATATATATTTAAATATTTCTTGCAAATTTAAATTGACGTAAGAAAAAAACTCATTTTTCTTATTAGAAGAAAATTAATGCCCCTTTATTATGGTAAATATGGTTACCAATGCCCTTAATAGGTGTTACAAAAAAAAGAAAAATAAGAAAATTAAAAAATTAATTTTTTTTCACATATAAAATTATTTTTATTATTACAATAATCTGCAAAAAAAAGAAGAAAAAAAGATAGACCTACCATAATTTTTAAAACGTTTTCTAAAAACTGGCATTAGGTCACAAATTTTATTCAAACCTACTTCACCAGAGCTGAAAATATTAATAAATAGAGAAACCAAATTAAAAGTTGTAAAATAGTTTATACTGGACATTTAAAATTTGCGATAAGTATACTTACAATGCTGTCTAATTATAAGAATGATGTCTAATTCGACAACGGAACTTAAAATGTATTTTTGTGAAGTATAATATTTTATTAAATAGTTTTAAAAAACCAGGCAGTGTTTAAAGAAAATATTGAGAAAGGAAATTTTATAACAAAACAATTCATTAGGTGATTAAATAACAAAATTAATTACATTTATGTTTTACTGGCAGGATCATCTTCATAGCATGCAGGGGAACATAAATATTTCAGACCTGTAATGTGTCATAATGTTTAAAAATAAACTAAAAAACTTCACATACAAAAAATAAATCATTAAGATACAGTCCCTGGCCAAATTATTAGAAGCACTGTAAGATTCGATGTAAAATTATAATCATCAGGTAATACTATAAAGCTTTATTGTTTTTACGTAGCTGAAACCGGTTTGCACTTGTTTACGTTAGTGTATCAGTTGGTTAACAATGAAATGAAATATAGGTTAAATATAAACACAAATAAGAGGTATATGAAAAATCTGAATAAAAACCCATTTGGACGTTTAAATATTAAAGTACTAACAAGTATGTCAATACTTTTATAATTAAATACATTATATTAATAAATTAACATGTATGTTTAATTTTAAAAGTATAGCATATAAACTCGTGCAAATCATGTCATTATTAAAAAACTACAGTGCGTCTATTAATTTGACCTAATTATTATAATACAATAATATAGTACCTGATACAATAAATAATCTGTATATTTATAACATTTCGTCGAATTTATATTATATACAGCCTAATTTAACCGATTGATACACAAACGTAAACAAGTACAAACTGGTTTCAGTAGCGTAAATACAATAAAGCTGTGTGGTATCACCTGAGTAATTAAGATTTTACATAGAATCTTATAGTACGTCTAATAATTTGGCCAGGGACTGTATAATGCTATAATTTTAACTAATTTTGATTACCACAAAAACACAAATACAGTACTTTTAAACTATGCACAGTTTAAAAAAAATTTATATGCTAACCAGTTGTAATCCTCATATAATAAAATAGAATTTCGGTTGACTTTTTAAGTTTTCTTGGTGATAAACTACTCCAATTATTGATGTTTGATAAGCAATCACCATTTGTAGAAAAAAAACGCATACTCTATAAAAAAAAAATTTTTAAATATATAAGGTAATGTTTTTAATCTTAAATTCTTTTTAATGCAATTTTTCAAAAAAGTATGATTCTCTAGGGCCCCCTGAGAAAATGGGGTCCCCGAGCATTGCCCTGTGTGCCTATAGGTAAAGACGGTACTGTTTACTGGACATTTAGAGCTAAGAGATAAAAAAAAATATATAACTATTATAAACCACCCTATAAATATTATATGAATAAAAAAGTAACACTTTTTACACTTAACACTATTTAAATAATTTCATATATGTAATGAACTTTCAAAAATTTAAAATGTCAGATTTAAAGATCTTTTTCACATTTCTTGAAAAACATTTAAATATTTATTTAGTTATATACATAAATTTCATTTGTAAATATTTAATTCCGACCAAAAAAGCTAAACGCCCTTATGGAATTATACAGAATTTAAAAACCAAATAAAATTAAATTAAAGCCAGACACTATAAATTAGTCACACATTTAGTTACGATTCTAAGTCAGTCTAATCTAATAGGTTCATATAATCAATCATTGAAAAATAATTTACCGAAATCTTCGAAAATGCTTAACTATTTACTTACATTTCGATATTTTGTGGAAAGCGAAACAATTTCAAATTTGGCTAACCCGCTCTATTTGCATTGCAGTAAGCACATCTATCATAATTCTTTGCTTTGCGCACAGAAGAATCACTGAAAAATATTGAACGAAAAAAAAGAGGATTACAGTCTTTATCAAAACTGAAAACAAGGAGAAAAAAATCAACAGAAGATAGGTTATACAAAGCGCACTTACTTGCTAGGGATAATTGTCAAATTAACGTCCGCCATTGATTGATTTCTCGTGTGCTTCTCTCTCCAAACTCTTCTTCCAAAACTAAGGATGATATTGCGCATGCGCTTCGCACCTGAAAATAAACTTCTCCGCCGTACGATAAGCGCTGGCATAGTGCTAGATTTTGTTACGACTTTCGCAAGTTTCCCATCTTCACACTTAAACAATCTTTGGCCCAGGTATATAAAGATGGAAAAGAGAAGAAACTGGTATGTAATAAGTTTCATTTTGTAGCTTTTTTTCGAGAATAATAAAATATCGGTAATAATCAAATTTTTTTTTACGGATGTTATATATATCTTGGATTGCTTCTTCCCCGAGAATTAATTAATTTCGGTGAATTGTTTATAGTTAAAAATAGATTTACTCCTCCCTAAAATTATCTAATATTGAAAAAGTTCTACTACCAGTATTTTCTCTTTTCCGCCTCGCTTTCAGTTCTGACCAGGGAAACACTAAGTATAAATTGAAAATTATGTTTGAGTGTGTATAGATCAGAGTTAACACGTTGAGCGCCGCGTCAGCCATCGGTGGCTGACACTGGACTTTCCATTTAGGCCCCGTCAACCATCGGTGGCTACAACTAAAATTACATTTAGGCCGCGTCAACCACCGGTGGCTGACACTGAAATTACATTTCGGCTGCGTCTGCCACCGCTTGCTGACAGAGACCTTTCACATACGCCTCGAAAAACAGCTGGCTTATAGCGTATAACATGATATAGAACTATAAAATTTACACTTTTATAGAATTGCAGAAAATTTATTCAAAATTTACTGAATTATTGTGATTCTTGGTTTAATAAATTTGATTTAGTATATTTATACACCACTATTTTTAAACAATTCGTAGGCATATATAGTTCACAGCAATCAATACTATTCTGCTCCATATCCTTATTTAAAATGCTAAAAATGGTAGTAATAGCTAACAATAACTCCCACATTAGAATTTTTTAAAAAAATTATTTCAATGAAACAATATTTAATATCTATGTTTAGATTTTTTATTAAACTGGAAACTAAGTAAAGAAGTACAAACTTTTCTCCTTTGCTGCATGCTGCAAAAAACTTTCTTTTCCAGGTGGGAGGGGGGGATACAGTGAAGAACCACTCCTGTTAAGAGTGCCAAATTCCTCTTCCGAGGCCTTCCAGATGATTACAATTCTGACGATATTTCCTATGAATTAGGGAAAAAAGGTAATCGATATCACCAAATTAGTCCAGTTCAAGAAGAGAGTGGGCGGGACCTATAGGCCACTCCCACTCTTCCTCGTCGTCACTCTTGAGATAACCAATGCCGAGACGATATTCACCTACGAGAATATTAGGGAAGCACCCTATTAGAACTGAGGGATTCCGTGGTGGCCGCAACAGTGTTATAGGTGTCAGCGCTGTGACCACATACAACGGACTCGCAACTTCACTCCAAGATGTATGAAGTGTGGGCACCCTTCTTATGAATGCAAGAAAAGCAGAGAAGTCCCCGCCAAGTGCTGCAACTGTTCGAAAGAAGACACCTCAAATTTCTCTGGGTGCGAGGCCTGCGCCAGTAGAAACTGCCAAAGAACCAAGTCATCTCCTACCAACTCAGCTCATCGCTTCGTCTCCTTACTCAAGAAGCTCCGAGAATTGCTGTAAGATGAGGAGGTCGTAGAACTTCTACAATCTCTCCTCAACAGGACTAATTCAACTCAGTAATGTTAACGAGAACCAACTCCAGTCAACATTCTCATCTTTCCACTAACTTAGAAGAAATTTCATCTACTTTTAATTTGACTCTATTCTTCCGTCGCCTACATGGCGCCTTACTTAGTTGAAGTGACAAGAGCCAAATGGCAGATACCACAACAAATACACTCACATTAAAGCATAAAGAAAAATCATTATACAACATAGCATACCCTTGATGAAGCTTTCTGCGCAGCTTTCTGAACCTAGAAGACATAATTAAGTTTCTTATTTTCACTGCTAGCGAAGAAAAATGTAGTAGTCTGTATACATGAGCATTGTGAGCTCTAACTGAGAAAGGTGAATAAAGACTTTCAAAATTGTTTAGAAATTTTGAAGAGATAGGTTAGAAACTTTCAATATATGTTTATATTGTTAAAAGTCACTTATTTATAACATTTCAAAAAGATATTTAAAAACTTGAGTTCCATTGTTCTTTTTTGTTTGTCGTCGACTCCGAAACATTTTTAAAATAACAAATTCATTCCAAATGCTATATCTATATTATATAAAACGCTAATACGTACGTATGTATGTATCAATAAAACCGATGATATTTCTTTTCTCACGCTGGCAACAGTTTTCATTTTTAATTGATTGGATTCGGCGCGCAAGAGCACGTAGTGAGCAACCAGATAACAATAACCAGAGTGAGCATTATCAGGTTGTTCAATTCAGATTCATGCACTAAAAAC
>NC_092212.1:10532394-10539710 GCF_043381705.1 Parasteatoda tepidariorum
AATATGTATAATTAACTATGTTTTAGTTGAATTTATGAACTGTTACAATTGACCCCGTAAGTGGGGACAATTGTAACAAGTGCACCACTGTCAAAAATTGTTAATAACTAATATAATAACATTTAAAATAAGGTTTATTTTTCTAGTAGAGGATAGTCTACTTTACTCGTCTGTCAATTAATACTAATAATATAGTGGATTTTTTGTTAGTTAAAAATAGTACAATTGACCTCCCTCTCCCCTACTAAATTTTCAGCTCAATAGAATAAAAATTAATTTTGCTGGAACAGTTTAAATTATTTCAAATATTACTCCATTGTGTAAGAAGGGGGGGGGGGTTCACTGAAACCATCTTTGAAGCCATGATGCTTTACTGTAGAAGTCGGTTCTACTGGTATTGTTGAGCCAAGCACTGTGTTGATAGTTACCTTACATACAGTGGTATTATTTTAACTCATTCTGATTAAGAATCATTGAAGTGGTAACAAAGCAATAGTTGATTTTTGTTATTATTCAATCAAGAGTTATTTCTAATTCGCAAACAATATTTCTAAAAATATTGCTATATTTTTTTATATTTCTTTGAATAATTTATCTGAACTTTTTTTGCATGTAAAGTGGTCAATAATATCCATTTGGTCGAACCAAGATTGAAAAGAAAAAAAAGTGAGGATATTGTTACCACTTAAAATTCAAAAGTGATTCCTTTGATTTGTTCTGGAAATACATCAGTCTCAAATAACTGCTAATATATATTCTATAGTTAAAGTTTCTTTCACACCCATCGCCACGAATGAAAAAGTATTATTGAAAATGCATTTGTTTTTTTAAGGGGATTTTCTGGCTCCACCAATTATTTTTTATTCCTTTTTTTATGCAGAAAGTGTAGTTGAAACCGTTTTGCCCGGAAACTGTGTGATATAGTTGAAAAACGCTGTAATCGGAACTGCCGTTTCATATTGTCTAGCGCTCACTGAAGGCGAAGGAGACTATCAGGCCTGTAATCAAACGTTTGACGAATTATAATTAACTGCAAACATGTGATGGTTGAAAAATCAAAACAATAACGAATCGCTCTATTCATTTATTCGGACACTTTCACCAAAACCGAATTATTAGGAGGTGTTCTTAGACAACTATTTCATGGGAATTGCCTGAACGATGGATGTCATGGGCATTCGAATTGGTAATAAAATATTCAGGTTTTAGAAAGTGCAACACAAACAGGCTAGTAGAATCGTAGCTCTAAGCGTCTACCTTAACCGGTTAACGCCCAGCGTCATATATTTAGGACAGTTCCTTTTTTCAAACACATTCATTGTGGTGGGAAACTTTTTTCAGCATTTTCATTTATCTGGGTGAATTAAAAGATTTTCAGATACCACGATGATTTAGTTATTTCTGATTAGATCTAGAATTATAAGTAGCAAGTACTTTTTGATCTATCAATGACTTTTTGAATGCCCTAACAGTAGAAAAACCAATTAATTTCGATAATATATTATACCACTTTTTCCATAAAACCACTTTTTGAAAAATCCCTAATCAGAAATAACTAAATCATTGTGGTATCTGAGAATCTTTTAATTCACCCAGAAAAATGAAAATACTGAAAAAAGTTTCCCACCACAATGAATGTCTTTGAAAAAAGGAACTGTCCTAAATATATGACGCTGGGCGTTAACCGGTTAACCAACGATGACACATCTGCTACCCTGGAGGAAACAGTGCATGCCAAAGAAAGCGTGCTGTTCGAGAAAGGCGTGCTTTATGGTCCAGGCATTACAGTCAGAGGAAAAGTCCTGAAAAAAAAATAATAAAATGGTTTAAAAACTTAAAATTGATTTCCCAAAGATCATATCTCTTTGGTTGGTGCTTTAGATTGAGAATAAACAGTTCGATCGATTTTAAAATCTCTTAGAAAATTTGTAAAGAATTGATATAATGATGATGAAAATAATAAACTTTAATTTGCATACATCTAATCTTATTAAATTGAATTTTAAATAGCTACAAAATTGAGTTAAGATTTGTTTAATATTAAAATATACTTAAATTAACTCTATTGAATTCCATTGTCATACCTGCCAACTCTCCAGCATTTTGCGGGAGATTTTATTTTCATATTTAAAGTGGTAGTAAATATATACTATTTTTTCTTTTATAAATTTAATTTTTAAATGATTTTGATCACCACTATTCTTACAAAAATTAAGCTTATATATTAATATGCGTTACTATCATAGTTGTCAACTTAACTTTTTTCAAATGCAACGTATTTGTTTGCTTAAAATTGAAGTTTTAATTCCATTTTAATACCACTGGGAAAAATGATAATGGAAGGGATTAAAAGTTGGCACGTCTACATTGTACATTTATGCTCTCAATACCATTAAAAAATAAAAGTACAATTTATTCCTAATGCAAGGCAGATATTTGGTCGGTGGACAAACACAACTACAATTTCGGAGCAATCATACTTAAAAGAAGTTGGCAATTTAAAATGTCCTTCTTAAAACCTTAAATTTTGTAATTTGTCGCTTAAAATTAAATTATGATAAAAACGTATGACCTTAAATTTAAAAATATCGCTTATAAAGGAAATTAAGCAACAGTTGAACTTTATTCTAAATTGTTATATTCTTTGACTAACTAACTAATCAATTTTTTCAGAGTACCTATCCATGTATGGATATCTGCTCTTTCATCTAAATTGAATAATATGTGGTGGAAGGGAAGGGAGGTGCTGCGTTAACATTAAGTTAAATCTCAGAATGAACAATAATTGATAAAATCATGTCTGAGTCATACATAAAAATAAATCGCAAGTTGATACAAAATAAAGGGAACAAATTGAAGATAAAGATAAAGAAAGAATATTTACACTATTTACAAATTTACAAAAGGGGGAAGACTCCCTGTGCACTCTCTCGCCTCCCCTCGGTTATATTCTTTGAAAATATTACATTCTTTCAACCTCCTCGTTTTGCTAAAATAAGAGTGGTAAGGAAAATTAAATTATTTATCAGTGGTTCAGAAATCTGTTTTTTTTTTTAGGAACCACATAATTATAAAATCATATTTCATGTCCCTATCAAATGCTAAAAATACACAGAAATTGCAAGGGAAAGACATATTTCAATAATTATCATTACATAAATATTTAATAATAAATTTTTTCAATAATACAAATTTTAATTTCTGCAAATAGCCTTTTTTGTTAAATCAGTTACTAACTAAAAAAAATAATTGCAATCTCCCCCCCCCCTGTTGTTTGCAGCACGAATACTTTTTCGGGGGGGGGGGCTGAAAGGTCGAGCTTGAGAAACATTCAAATGGTCTTAAAGTAAAATTAATAATAGAATTCAAGGCATCACAATCAATAAAAAATTCCAAAAAATCTGTTAAAATTTTCAGTGAAACTAATATATTTTTCTAAGAGTAGCTTTTTTTCTTTTATTGCTATTAAATTGAAGCAGTTAATAACTAAAGAAGAATTCAGTCTTTTTCCCCTCTCTTATATGCAACAAGAAAAGTTTTTTCCCGGGTTTGGGGTCATGTGACATTCGTGTGAAGAAACATTCCTGTGATCTTAAATTAATATCTATAATCGAAATGGGGGACTAACAATCTATAAGAAAATTATACTACTTCAGGTGAAAATTTTATTTCAACTTTATCGAAGGGCATAAATTAAAATTAATAAAGAAAACAACATTATATAAAGGAAGATGAAGTGTAATGACACATGACCTATACTTTGAAATAATATAATTATTTTGGGAAGGAGGAGTATTTATAAAGGTATATTTATGTTAATGTTTATGTGTGTTTATATAAACTCTTGCGGTCATTTCCTTGAGCAAGATAATCAGCAGCACGCAAAGTTTATACTATTTAGATAGTAACGCCTACTTTCTCTTCCAAGCTTTACTCTGCTGTGCGGACAGCTTGCATTTGGTAATCAAGATCTTAGGTTAAACGGCGATCAAAGTGAATAAAATTTAATTTTCAAATAAATATTGTCCACAAGGTTAAAATCTTTTGAAATGATAGAACATTTCGTAAAATTATCTTTATATAGGCACCTACAACCAAAATAGTACAATGAAATATCGTAAATTTATAAGAATTCTGGTCATCAGTGTGAGTCCTAAACCATTAAAGCAATTCTCTGTGTTTTCCTTGCGTTGTTATTTTATCTTATTAAAAAAACATCAATGAAAATTCAACTGAAATTTTTTTTATATCTACCAGTATTTAACTATTTGAAATTTTATAATATTTTCTAAAAATTTTCGTTAAGTAACACAAAATTATTCACCTATCAATTTATAATACAGCTTTCTGCGCAGATACCCTAGCGTGGAAGGCAAGTAATGTATAAAAATGATAATTGCGGGTGAAGAACTGAAGGGTCTTTCTGCTTGTTATTTCCCTCTCTACGTCTTCACATAGATGACCGTTGATAGTGTGGGTTATTCCTCGCTGCCAACTGTCTGATACATATTATAGGAATGATAATCAAAAGGAAAAGAAACCTTGCACGATATGTAGATTAATCAGAGAACACTTCTTGTTTTGTACTACATCCAATCAGAAAAAAGACTGCTAATTGTCTGTGGCAATATTTTCAGTTATGAATGCCTCGTTATAAGATTTAGAATTTCACTTTTCTACGATTTTCTGCTGTAACAAGTAGGGTAAAAATATAAATTTGGCACTGATTTAGTTATTTACTTATGGGTGGGTTTATAATAGTTTTATATAATTATGGACCACTTCTTTGCTTCTATTTTAAAAAAATATTTCATTTAGATTAAAGAGTTAAAAATACAGGAAGATATCAACAAAGATTGGGAGAAATCGAAAAATAGAAATACTCAATCGAAAAGTACATAAACACTGTTAATTTCAGCAGCAAGCTTCTGATGTTCGCTTCCGTCACATCACCTCCTCCATCAGAAAGCCTCCACACTGTTTCTTATAAGTAGTCCGCGCAGAGACGCCAACTTGCTCCGGTTAGCAAATATATATTTTTAAGTGGTAGTTTATCAATTATGATTCTTGGTTTAATAAATTCAATTTAGTAGATTTTTATCCACCACTATTTCTAAATAATTCGTAGGCTTATATTATTCAACACATTTTAGTTTTTGTCACAATATTAAACAAAACTTCTGTAAATTTATCATATATCATGTTATATTTGTTTTACAACTTAAAATTACACAATTCTAACTTTATTCAATGCTAAATTGTCAATCGCGTTTGCATATATTCTAATTTTACTCATAATTTATCACAACTTATGAGTGCATCAAATTTAAATTCCATTCAATGCCAAAATATCAATTGTAATTGTTTATATATTAATTTAATTCATATTTTAATCACAACCTATGATTGCATCAAATTTAATACCAATCAATGCTTAAATATCAATTGTGCTTTTTATATTCACGAAAATTTCTGATTATTGCATAAATCATGACTTATATTAAATATCAAATCATGTTTAATTTATCAAGCAAATATGCTTGATCTTCTGTAATGCTACCTAAATGCTGCATAATTCAAAATGTTTTTTAATTCAACTTGTAAATACTTCATGATGAATGGGTTAGGGGCCGCTGCGCGGCCCAGGCACCCAATTTTAGTTAAATAAAGAGAGAAGAGTTTTTGTCACACAAAAGGCATCACTTTATGTGATATCACATGAGCAATGTGCTCATTACTAATTTTTCTACTTTCAATTTTAGATTTACAGCACCAGAAGGAAACACCTCCAGGATCTCATCTCATGACGCAGGGGTAAAGGGCCGTTCCGGCCTCAGGCACCCCGGCCAACCAACAAGACCAGACCAGTTTATGTCACACTATACCACTTATAAATCAAGCAAAAGTTTTCAAATACTTGCAAAATTTTCTTTGTAGTTATTTATCGTTTTTTTAATTATTCTGGCGTGTCCGGAGCAGTTGGCATCTCTGCGGTTGTGCGCATGTAACCCATACTCCATTCTAAAGTTGACTGAAAGAAATGTTTCATATATATTTGAGAGTTGAATCTGTAGTGGTAGACAAGTGAATAAGACAAACCATATTCATAAATTAAAAAAATTCTTAGACTTATATTTGCTACCACTCTCTTATTTTTACTAGATTTTCTTTTAAAGGGCTCTTTCGTAAACTGGTTTAGCTTCATAATGGTCTGATCGGACTATCAGTAACAAACCGTGTGGAGGCTTTCAGTAGTAAGAGGCGTTGGATAAATACGATGTCAGGACGCAACCTTTACGAAGTAACGCCTACCTTTTTTTTAAGAAAAAAAAAAAGACATTGCCTTTTTTATTACCAAAGTATTTCCATTTTTAATATCGAAGCATCTTTAAATATCAAAGCGTAGAAACCGTGAAAGTAAATGTTAAAATATGAGCCTACCTAAAATGAAACATAAAATATAGAAAATTTCATTTCTCTTACATTTTTACACAAATGCTGGCAATATTAAGCTTGCACGTCATTATTACATGTGATACAAAATTTTATGATTTGGAAGAAGGTTGTATTCGGATTAAGCGCTGGTGTTTAAAATTTTATATTAAGGTTTGATGGCCATTGATTTCAAATATTATGTAGATGAGAGGATATGACTTACTTTTAATGTAAAATAAAAAACTAAAAAAAAAAAAATTTAAGAAAATATTACAGTCGGAAAATTTTTAACGTATTCGAAAAGAAATTGTTTAACGCAATTTGTTAAAAAAAAAAAAAANAATTAAAAAAAAAAGAAAGAAAGAAAAAAAATCATAATGACTTAACGTTTGAAGAGTTTTCAAATTAATTTCGATAAATAAAATTACCTAGTCAACACTAAGAAAACAACTTCTTTATACAAAAATGCATTCATTGTAAAAATATATAGCAATAGGTAAGTTCATGTTTTAATGTGCTATTGTGATTCTTTTCAACTTATTTTTTACACTACAACGTATAAATGATTTTAAAGTTCCTATGCAACTTTGTTCAAGTTCTCTTGTGATAAGACTTTTTAAAACGTTGACAAAATTAACAAATATACTAAAAGCTATGGTTTTGTCTACCATTCTGAAAAATATTTTCCAAAAAGCGTAGCAATGGGCTCGAACAGATATATGCAAATTATTATCCAGTAAATTAGCCAAATATCAAAAGTATACGAAAGTTTTTGAAAGTCTTCCTCATAGAAAGCTATTTTACTCTTCAGAAAGTTTCAGACTTATATTATTTGGACGCAATTTTAAATGGCTATAAAGCTCATCGTCATATATATATAT
>NC_092212.1:10541811-10564487 GCF_043381705.1 Parasteatoda tepidariorum
ATATATAAATAAAAGTTCTCCATTGAGAATAATGATGTAATGAACTTCAAGATCTTATTATTAATTCTTCTTTTATTAATTTACACCTCAAAATTCTTTGTTTCGATCTTGTAAAAGTTAAAAGGAGTAAACCTTTCCCAAAGAGAAAAGAAAATTTGGATAATTTAAATTTCGATATTAACTTTCAAAAGCCTATTTTCGATAAGATCAAATTTAATAATATTTCTGAAAATTTAAAAAAATTATTTCCATTAAAAGATTTTAACATAATTAAAATCTTTAAATATTATAAATCTTTTAGTAGAACTATATTTAATTACAATGAAATAAGCGAAACTTTAGGGAGGATTAATGTATCCGATTATGAATGTCACTGTGAAGAAGTGAAATATTTTGATTTTATTGATAAACATCATAATAACATTTCCACTCGTAATTTAAATGTTATAGAAAATTTAAAATTTAGGAATTTATTGAGAAAAGGCACAAAATTTAGAACCA
The DNA here is from genome assembly GCF_043381705.1 of Parasteatoda tepidariorum. Lineage (NCBI taxonomy): Eukaryota > Metazoa > Arthropoda > Arachnida > Araneae > Theridiidae > Parasteatoda > Parasteatoda tepidariorum. The sequence continues at coordinate 10,542,313 of NC_092212.1, forward strand.
TTTATCAATTAATAAAATTCTAAAATACTTTCTCTGAATGATCTGAATAGTTTTTGTTCAAAGATATCAAATGATTCTCTTTACCTTTAGGCATGCTAACAGAATGGAAATGGGGTGTTTATTATTACATTAAAATCTTTGTTTTCAATAAGAAGGATAGTTTAAATAACAGTAATAATTCAACAAATTTTTCTAAAGTTGTTCAATCAATTAAGCAACTACAAAAATATTTTGTAATTACCCTCAAAGACAAAGTTAACAAAAATTATGCAATCTTCTGTAAAAAATTCTATGCTGAACTTTTAAATGCGGAGTTAAAAAATAGTAAAAATTTTAAACTTAGTAATTTAAATAATACTATTGTCATTAGGAACATTTTAACTTTATAAAAAATGTTAAAAATTGAAATTAGCAATATACAATTTTCGTACTTAATTATCTGTCCCTATTTTCATAAAATTCCTATAAAATTTAGAACAATAACATGTGGGTCTAAAACTTTCCTAACTAAACCTGGCACCATTTTCTCTAACTACTTAAATAAAATTATTAACAATATTGTTAAAGAAGGGTTTTCTTGAATTATCACTAATAGTCAACCGATTTTAGAATTTATTAAGCATAATAAAATCAATTCTATTGCGACTATTGATTTTGATGGTAATATTAATTACAAATTTTTGGATTTAGGTATCATAAAATAAGAAAATATCTGCTTTTTTGATTTATACGATAAAAGAAATAATTTTAATAAAATACAAACTAATTACTTGGAATTCTAATGTTTCTAATAATATCTATTTAAATATCATTTTTAATCAAATGAACGGAATTAAAAGAGTGTGTAGTAATGCTTATTTATCCAGAAAACAAGTAGACAAACTCTTTCAAAATTTGATTAAAAAAACAATGATACCAAACTACAGTAATTAAATTCTACATTAAATCCTTGAGTTATTTGAATATTATGGTATATAAATTTACTAAAAAACTTCTTTGTTAATTTATATAATTCTTACAATACCATGTCTAAAATTATGTTAAAAATAGGCAATTCATGCTTCTTTCTCTTTTCTATTTCGTTATATTTTTTTCCTAAATAAAAGTTAATTTTCTAAAATTATCAATTGTCAACTTCTTTAAACTATCCCGTATAATACTAACTTCTGCACATCCATTTTCAGACCAATCCTTCGTAACAAACAATTCAAACGCACTTCAGTACTCTAGTAAGAATGCACTGTAAAACAAAACTCCTCTTTTTACGCTTTTACCTTAATTCGCACTTCTGTTTTCATATTTTGTAATCTATCAATCTTGTTACGAAAATATTTGAAATAATTCTTGAAAACATTCCCGTTCATGTAAGTTCATTTGAATTCGCTGCCAGCTCTACAGATTTCGTTTTTTGTTTTATTCTGTTTTTTCTTTATATTTTATTTTCTGTTTTTACGAGATATTTTTACTTAATGTGTTCTATTTTATTCGTTGAAAGCTTTTTTGAGAGCTCCTCTTAACATTGTATTGATATATTTTATTTTGGCTATATTGATACAGTATTAGAAAGCACTCCTTTTTGGGGATATAATCGTGTAAGCAGATGAGAAAATTACATCTTTTTTATTTTCCGAATTTTATTAATATTTTTTCCTTTTTCGGAATTTTTTTTTTCGTAATTTTATTATTTTTATAACCTTTTTATAACCTTGATATATATATATATATANTATATATATATAATTAACCAAAGAAAATTAACCGAACATAAAGTTTTTCTAAAAATTCATTTTAATATTCAAAAAAGAAAAAAAAAAGCCAGCGAACAAAATTACGAAGAGACAGAGAATTTCAGCTGGTATTGATGTTTTTTACTTCAGTATACAACACTAGAATGCACTGAATGAAGTAGGTGTTACCATTCGCATTATTCCATCCATAGGAAGCGAGAGCAAAGTTCTAATATCTCCTCCGTGTACACTTCTTTGGCCCTGTAAGTAGATATGAAACAATCTAGTATTTTTTTCTCGTTTGCTTGTGCTTGGCCTCGGTAACAGCCTTTCACTTATCCGAAGCCAACTATCATGAATTATGAGAATCAGATATGAATTTTATATCCTCTGAGTGCACCTACATAACTTATTATTAAGTTAATACTATGTACAATACAAGCTGTTCGTACTTCATACATGTTATTTCCAAACGAAAGTAGTCGTTACTTTACGCAGTATTGTCATTCCGACGATAACACAGAGATGCCAACTACTCCGGACACGCCAACATGATTTTAGAAACGGTACATAACACAAATTAAAATTTGCAAATATTTGACAAACTTTGAATGCTTTTTACTAGGCTTAACATGACATCGTTACTGCGGAAACTAATAATTGGTGCACCGGAGTACCTGGCCAAAAAGGCCACCTCCATAAATTACATGATTACAAACTGAATCAAAGGCCATTGATATTAAAATTATTTGGGTTAGTAAACTTAATGTTATTAGTTAAATAAAAGTGTGGATAAGAAGATAGAACAGGGATAACACAGACAGGTAATAACATAAACAATGGAAAAAGAAATTAATTATTTATTATAAATCATTATTTATTTTTTATTTATAATAATTGACAAATAAGCAGTGAGTGATTAGCATTGTTAGTAGTTGAATTAGTAATTTGAATCAGAATGAGCCGCAGTAATTCCGCGAAGGATTGGGCCAAGCCAAGAAGGTGGAAAAGGATAATGATGATAGAGGAGATGAGGAGCCAGTCAGGGGGATAGAAAAATCAGCAATACTACTCAAATGATGTCTTGGAGATTATTATAGTAGTGAATTGCCTTAGGCCGTCTCCTGCACTTAGGGTCATCTGGGTCGTAGTTAGAGGAAGACCAAATAAGGGGGTTGAAGTGTCCAGTACTCTTAAGAAAATACTTAAGAGAACTATTTTTGTGTAAGTCAAGAAGGCTAGGCGTACAGGTGTCATTACGGATATTTTTATTCCTGAAATACCAGGGTGAATTTGTGATATTGCGGAGGGTTTTGTTATAAGCACTCTGTAAGAGTTTAAGATTTGTCTTTGCAGCCCCCCCCCCGAAGGCGGGTGCTGCATATGTTAATAGGGGGGTGAGAAGCATTTTAAAAATTAGAATCGTGTTATTAGTGCTGAGGGGAGAGTTCTTTTTTAGAATAGGATAAAGTGCACATTTTGCAGCTATGAACTTACTCTTAATGTTCCTAAAATGATATTTGAATGTCAGGGTTTTATCCATAATGACACCTAAGTACGTAGCCTTGGTATCCCATTTGAAAGAGAAGTTGTTATCAATGATAACATCCTTCTTGTAGGTCCTTTTTCTGGTGAATAGCACCGCCTGAGTTTTGTCGATATTGAGGGCAAGTTTCCAGTTTTGGAAGTAGTCAATGATGGTGAGGAGATGGTAAATAATATTCCTGTTGATATCGCTGATATACTTGCTTTGTGTGGCAATGGCTGTATCGTCAGCGTACAGTGCAGTCAGAATGCCAGGATCTCTAGAGATATCATTAATAAAAATTAAAAATAGGAGGGGTCCTAGTTTGCTCCCCTGGGTAACACCACTATTAATAGGTCTTAAGGTTGAGAAAAAAGTGTTGCAGTTGACCATGAACTTTCTGTGTGTTAGGTAGGATCGTATAATTAGAACAAGTGGTCTAGGGAAATTATATTTAATTAATTTATAGATAACTGCATCGATCCATACCTTGTCGAAGGCTTTAGCCAAATCGAGAAAGACGGCACCTAATTGTTTGTTGTGTAGCCATCCTTCATGTATGTATTCAATGAGCCTGATGAGTTGGTGTTGTGTGGAATGTTTAGGGCGGAAGCCAAATTGCTCATCGATAATAATGTGGTTATCATCGCAGAAGTCTCTCATTCTGCACAAGATGATGTCCTCAGCAATTTTGCTCAGAGAGGAGAGTAAACTGATTGGTCGATAGCTGTCTGGTTTTGTTGGGTCTTTTCCTGGCTTTAGGATAGGTTTAATGACTGCTATCTTCCAATCAGTGGGGAAGTATGATAAGCGTAGAGCTGAGTCTATAATGCATGTTAAATAGTGAATGTAGTTAAGGGGGAGTGCTTTGATTAGTCTATTATTAATGTTATCTTTACCGGGTCCCTTATTATTCTTAAGTTTCTTAATAGAGTTAATTACATCACAAAGAGGGACCGGGGTGTGGGTGTCAGGGTCAGAGCTGCAAGAAAGAAAATTATTAATACCTCCTCTAACCTCTAGGTTAGTAGTATCATTTCCGACAAGGTCGTTGGTAAACTGCAATTCAAGACTGTCAGCAATGATGTTGGCTTTCAAATTGTCATCGAAGATGACAGAATTATTATGTTTCAGGGGTGGGATGCTTGAAGATTTAGCCTTAAATTTGTTGACTGCCTTCCAAATTGAGTTATCTTGGACAGATAGGTCTTTGATATACCTGGTGTAGTATGATTGCTTGTGTGCTCGAAAATCTCTCCTAATTTTAGCGTTGATCTGATTCATTCTAGCTTTGTCATTTGGGTCACGGGACTGCTGCCAAAGCCTCCTGATATTGTTTCTATCTCTGATCAGATTTCTGATATGAGGGGGTGCATCGCAGTAATTATTAGCCTCTACAAAATAGGAAGCCTCTTCCTTAGCCTTGTTAATAGAGTTAGTGAAGCTGTTAACAAATTGATCTAGTTGGGTTGGGGTGTCAACTGGATAGTTAACTAGGGGAGAATTAACTAAAATGCAATTAAATTTTTGCCAGTTGATTTTATTTATTTTATTAAGATTATTGGGGACATTAATATTGATGCTAAACTTAACAGGTAAATGATCAGAACAGAGTTCATTTAAGGTACTAATATGGATGAGGTAATTTAAATTCCTAGAAAGGGCGAAATCTATCGTATTAGCTGATAAGTTCGAGATCCTGGTATTGGTTGGGGGGTAGTGTACATTTAATTTAGCTAAGTTGATGAAATTGAATAGAGAGGTGCCCAGGCGGTTGCTATCGTTGTTGTTCCATGTGCTGTGTTTAGCGTTGAAGTCACCAGCCAGAAAGATAATCAAACCATAGGAAATTAGATTTTCAAGGTCGCTGATAAAGGCGGCCGGGACATTTGGGGGGACATAGACACTAGAAATGACAATAGATTGGGATGGGGAGAAAAATAGCTCAAGGGTCGTAGCTTCTAAATAATTGAAGTTGAGATAATCAAGAAGCTTGTGATTAATATTCCTTTTGATTATAATGGCAGTTCCACCACAGGCTTGCGTATGCCATCGATGTGACTTTGTGTGATAAATTAAATAATTAGGTATTTTAAAAAAGTGAGCAGTGGCAAGTTTGGTTTCCTGTATTAGTAATATGTCAGGGGAGTATTTGTTGATAAAATGTTTAAGTTCGTTAATTTCCAACAAGAAGGTTTTTAAATTTACTAAAAAAGGAGTTGTTCATTTATTATTCTTTGAGGGGACTGATTTTGAAAAAAGAACTTTGATTAGATCTACTGTGCTATCAGCATTTTCTAATTTATCAACCAGTTCAATGATATTACCAAATTTATTCTCTAAAATTTCGATAAATCGAGCAACTTTTTGAAAAGTGTTTTCAACACGTTCATCGGCGTTTAGGGAATCTATGTCATCGGGGGGTCGATCAACATCTCTGCTGGCTACTTGGGCATAAGTCGGTTGATCCAGAGGACGGGTGTACCTCTGGTGGGTGTAGTTAAATTGATGGGTGAATTGATTGTAATTATTTCTGTAATTTGGTCTGTCACTTCTACTGTTTATAAATCTGTTCATTCTGGACTGAGGGGCTTTAGAGCATTTTCTATAACTGGCTGTGTGGTCACCACCGCAAAGCACACAAGTGGCAGGGATGTCACGTGATTTGGTACAATCCCTTGACTGGTGATCCCCAGCGCATTTAACACACTGGGGTGCACAGAGACAGTAGGACGCTCCATGCCCCCAGGATTGACAATTAAAACACTGTAAAGGGTTTTTCCTGGGTTTGAAGCTCTCAACCTTGACCTCAACGTATTGAAATTCATGAAGCTCATAAATAGTTCTGTAATCACTCATTTGACTGAGTTAAATAAGAAATATAGGTAAAGAACTTTTGTCTCTAGTTCTTTTAAGTTGCTTAACATCGATTACGCTGTAGCCAAGGTCCAGGAGTTCTTGTTTCACTTCCTCAACGGGGGTGCGGGGGTGAATTCCTTTAATGACGACCTTGGCTGGCTTCTCACTTTTATTGGGGAGTACCCAATAATCAATTTTAACCTGGTCTAAAATTTTAGTAATATGTCTGTGAACCTCTGAATTTTTTGGGAAGACAAGAATAGTCTCATTACTGGCGAATTTCAATCTATATAGTTTTTTTTTATCAATTTCAGTACTTAGGGTACACACAAGATTCCTAGGCTCCATGTTTTTAACGTTAATAGGGGGAGTACTATCGTTATTATCATCCAAAACATCGTTATAAAAATCAATATCGGGGTCAAAAATTTGATTTAGTTCTCCTGACTTTTATACTATTATCAATAACGCTATCTTCGTCAGTATCAGTAAATTCGCGTGTTCTCTTGTTACTGCAAGAGGGGAGGGTCTCCATTCTATCATCATGGGAGTTATGTTCGTCATTATTATAACTAACACTAGGTAGTGCCTCCATTCTATCATCATGGGAGGTCTTATTAGAAAAATTATCATTATTATCACAAGATAAAACATTATTTATAACAACATTGAGATACATCATTATTAAGGGAAGAGGAAGGAGAGTTTGGAAGTTTAGTTTTAGTAGCTTTACGCTTCTTAGGCCAGTGATTTAGCATATAATCATATAAATTGCACTTACCTTCTAAGCTGGGTAAGGTATCAGCAAGGGCGCCGGCAGAATAATATAAAAGGGGGTGCAACCCTCTAACAAACTACTCTCCCCCCTAAAAAAAGTATTCGGTTACATTTTGCTTTGTTATTACACATACTTCCATCTGTTAATTTTTTTCATCTATTTTAATAGAGAAAATTCTTATGAATCCCTCGAATACATAGATTTAGTTATTCAGGCCACACCGTTTTATCCAGCTGTAGCGGGGAGGCAGTCAAAATTGGCCTAACTCTGCCAGCTACTACGTGCACTATTGAACGCACTTTTAGTACAATGCGAAGCATTAAAACATGGAATCGGTATACAATGTCTCACGAGAGATTAAGTAGTTTGTGCATGCTCAGTGTGCATAAGAAAAGATGACTCAGAATTCATTGAAAAAGTTATTAACAGATTTGGACAGCTAACAAGACGATTACAATTCTTGTTTGATTATACAATTTTTTAATTGTTATGTATCAATAATTACTTAATTATTTGTTCTTGAATAAAAATATTTTTAATAAAAAAATTATAATCAAATTTTTTTCTGTATCTCTTTAAATGTTCAAAAAAAGCCAGGGGGGTGCACGTGCACCCCCTTGCACCCCGCTGCCGGAGCCCTTGGGTATCAGTAAGACTTTTGAGGAGATATTTAGATTGTTCAATCATGAACTTGTCATTATTGCGCGATACGGACTGGAGATATCCGCGTTGTCTTGAGATACTCTTTATTCTCTCCTCCTTTAACCCTTTTACTACACTAGCACACTTAGTAAATTCCAGTTTATTGAGGCTGTTTGCCTCATTGAGGATATCTTCATCACGGGATAACTTATTGGGAATGTCTTCCCAAACAAATCTGGGTTTGTTTATACATGAATGATCTGGAGAGTTATCCCTTTTAAGCACAGGGTTTTTCACAATATCAGAATTTAATTCAGCCAAGAAAAGTTATCCACGTGCTTCAGTAATCTCCTACGGGGACCTCACTCCGACCTTGATAGAGGACTGAGAGTCGTCTTGCGTCACGCCCTTCTCGTTCCGAGGGGAATGCTATCCACACCGAGCTGATGAACGATCTTTAACAATCGGGAGCCTCCTTGGTGATCAAGGTATTACCAGTGCCAGGTATCCACTCTCGACTATTCAGCGTCAGATGTCATCAGTATATCAATCTGCTACCGAAAATCTGCTTAAATCGAATATCATGACCCCAATACCCCATTAGATTGATCTGTGAGATGCCGACTTCAAGCATGAGAAGGAGAAGTGGGGATGTATCATCAGTTGAGATCTTGTAGAATGAGCATGAAACGAATGATCTTGAAGCGGATGAGTTATGAAAAAGTGCAAAGCTGATGTTGATTTTATACTTCAACTGAGTAGTAACGATGCTTGAATATTTGAATTGATGCTTGATAATTGAAATCATTATAATACTTAATGTGGTAAATGAAATGAATTTTTTTTTTAATTTCTGCATAATACATGTATAAACTGAAAAAAAATCGAATATCCTTTTCAATGCATTTAAAAAAAAGATCAATATTAAAAATATATTCCTCATTTTGAAAATAAAAAATTGGCAATCACGAAATCTTCAGCCAGAAAGAAAGCATCAAAAACTGAAGCTTCCAACAGCTTTTCGCGTTCCTACTTAAACGCCTACTTTTTACTTAAAAGGGGATGACAACTTTTAGTCGAAACTTGATTTGCAAGATTTTGAAGATCATTTTCAGCTTTATTGCAGTGACAAAGAGTAATATTAAGAAGAAGGTATAAAGTTCTTTTTCGTCTTCTTATTTAGATTATAAATTTTATTGATAATTATTCTTTTTGATCATGACTTAAATTACATCCCTTATATCTCTAAGATTGAACTTTCTCTCGAATTAAAAGAAACCGGTACTTTTCCTCTTAAATATTAAGATAAAATTGTTCGTGCGGCCAAAAGAACCAGCATAACGTTAATTATTTAATTATATTCCTGCGTGGATACGTTACTTTTAGAAAGTAACGAGTCAAAATGCAAGTAGTTTAAGCAAAAGTAAGTAAAAAAATTTTATTTGGAAAATTAGTGAGCAAAAATTACCAGATTTCAAAACATAAATAAACAAATGAAATTTTGAAGTACATAAATTTCATAAAAAAAACGTAGTAGCAAAATATATTATTTAGTTCGAAATGTTTGAATTTCTCGAAATGAATATGAATGCGTCATATCTCGAATAGCAAAATTAATTGATCTTCGCATACAATTAAAATAAAGAAATAAAATTTAAAAAAAAAACGATTTTTAAGTACATTTTAAGAAAAATAATAATTATAAATAAGTTTAAATGTCACTAAAAAAAACGTAGTAGCAAAATATATTATTCAATTTGAAATGTTCTGAATTTCTCGAAATGAATATGAATGCGTCATATCTCGAATAGCAAAATTAATTGATCTTCGCATACAATTGAAAAGTTTGTATACATTTTCATAAAAAATTATTATTTTCGTCATTTTATTTCTAAATAATAAAAAAATTGATAGGTTAGGTATAACAAATTTTTACATCATTTTAAAAAGTAAAATTTTAAATGGTTTTTGAGAAATCTAATTTTAAAAATGCGAATTTTACAAAACTAATTTGATTATTTTTGGAAGCTTAAAAATGTTCCTAGTGATCAAGTTTTGCCTTCTCCCACTTTCATCTGACAATTGAACGGGTTTTAATGTGTTTAATCTCGGCTCTCCCAATAATGGACCGTCATATTCTGATAAAGCTTTCCCTATGGATTTAGTATTTTTTTTTACTTCTAATATATTTTCTAAAGATAAAGAATGTAGTGATATAACATTTTTCTTACAAATTCATTTCTTTATTTAAAATATAACTTTCATTAATAATGAAAAAATTAATTTGGATTTGAGTTAAGTTAAATAAAATTTCAGCTATATATTTTTAATTGATTTGCACCGAAAAAATAATAAGTGATAAAATAAACTTTTACTTTTGTTTAAAAATTTTGCAGTTAAAATTTCATATAGAAAATCATAAATTGTTTCAAATTCTCAAGAAAGGGTGAAGTAAATCATTATTAAAAATAGTAAATCGCAGTCTAATTTGATCATCATCCTATGTCTGCGATAAATACATTGATGCGAGAGTGTATTTTTGAATCAATTAACTTTCAAATAAAAAGTTAATTTGAGCACTGTTTCAGAAAAAATGAACTTATTTCTGCCCAAAATTAGTTTTTAATAAATGTCAGAAGCACGTTTTCAAATATTTTCCTTTTTTTTTCTTCTTCTTCTTCTTACGTTTGCTCTATAAGAGAACAATTCCAAGAGAGAAAAACATTAACAATGTCTCCATTAAATGAAATATTTTTTTGTTACTGCAACACAATTTTTAAAACATTAAATGAAAAAGATCGGATTGCTTAAAAGATCAATTTAATTATATAAGAAGCAGGTGCGATTAATTTAAAGGAAATATAAAAATACATGCTCCTGACCAAAACGCATAATAAATGCAAAATTATTTTTAAATAAAAGTTTAATTACGCATTCACGATAAGAACAATTCGGCAAAACTGTAAGAAAATATTTCCTTTATTCAACGTAAACAATTTTTGTACAAGGTTACAGCTTCGGAAATATTGTAATAAGCCCAGTTTTCATCAGAATTATGTAATTGTGCCAAGTCGCCAAGGGGAACTGAGTGCATGACGATTTTATATTACGCACCCGGGCGACTTTAACGCTGCGCGATGCCAGTTTTTCGGTCCTTTCACTTGTGTAATGATATATTACGATCCTAAGTAAGTCTTCACACCGTCAGGGTTCCTTTTTGAAGCGTCCACTATGTCAAAGGGGGACAACCACAAACGATTAGCAGTTTTCAATTTTTTCTCACAAATTTTTTGGCGAATTACTTTTCGATTTCCTTCAACTCAGTCAAGGTAAATAAAAAAGAATTTTTTTTTTCAATTCTCAAAAATTATGGACATTGTTACATGTTATACGATCGGTAGATATAATGCGATCGAGAAGTTATTTTAAACCATTCGTATTAACACGCAGGTTCAGCCCCCTGTATGTTCTGCTCACCCATCCCAAAGACCATTCATCTTCGTTTTCTTTTCTCTTTCTAAATCGATAAAAAAATATATAGTAATAATTACAATTTTGTGTATACGCGTGTTGTTAATGCGTTAACCTTGTATCACCCAGCGTCATATTTATAGAACAGCTCCTATTTTTAAATACATATATTGTGCTTAGGAAATTGTTGCTGTATTTTGTAGCTGGATATTCTCAGAGATGCCAACTTCATCCACTGTGGTTTTCCAGCTCTGTCTTGCAGTGGCCTTTAGAATATTGACATAATTATCGCAATTTTTAAAGCTCTAGTCATAATGGTCTACTTATAACTAAGTTTGAACGCGAGATTATTTCAGGTGCTCCAAGGATAGGATTTTTTGCAGGATGGGATTTTTTGCAAGGATAGAGGTTGAGTGACAAGGGGAATCCATGTTTTCAGAAATTGTAATATTTATTATTATTATTTTTTTTTCTTTTTGAAAAACTAGAGATAACATTGCATAGATAATGATCAATAGGTAAACGAATGGTTTTCCTGGAAAGATATCAAAAGGAAGGAATCTTGTTCAAAACATTTGCATATGGGATAGTCAGTTGGTCGAGCGGCCACTACGCCTAAATGTGAAGCCAATGGTTGCGGGTTGAAGTCCCGCTCAGGGCATGGATTTCTCTCTCTCTCTCTCTGCGTTGTTCTCAGTTGTGTGAATGAGGCCCACCTTATGAACGGGTATCTGAGGCAGTGTGGTATGGGAAGTGTTGCTCGCATCTGTGACTTAGGTTGACAGAAGCTCACTGGGTAACGTTGATTGAACAAAACTCGAGGCATCTCCCGAGGTAGAGACCGAAATTTCCTGCCACTAAAAAAAAGTGCCTGCCGTTTAAAAAAAAGAAAAAAACATTTGCAAATGTAAAATAATACATAGTATTCTTTTTTAGTGGTCAGCCTCATAGATCATTGATGAGACAACTACAGCAGGAGAGTGATATATACAATCAACTGAATGCCTTTGATCCCCTCTATTTTCAGCGTTACTGTTCTTCAGAGGGAAGAAACAATTTTCAGAAAAAATCTTCTCTTTTCTTTCTATTTAAAGTAATCCTAACTTATAATTACAAATTTTAAAAAAAAAAAATTGTTTTTAGCAGTTCCTCTTTTGCACATTCTCTTTAGTTGAAAATAATAAGAAAGAATAGATTTTAAATTACCCTAATTGTGAAGAAATGCATTTCCCTTATTTCGGAGCCCCATTAGAACGTTGTCGCCTACAGAGAATACCCCAACTGCCCCGACGTAGTTACGGCCCTGATCTGATGGTGACACTTAAAAAGGCAAGCGTAATTATTCTTATTTACAAGGTTTACAATTTTTTCCACTGGAAATTTATGAAAACTTCAGCAGAAAGCGGAACAGTTGACACTCCCCTCTCTCTGTAAAAGCTAGTTTTATCAAAGTTGATGCGCATAAATTCAGAACCAGAATTCCGACCAGTGTCCCCTCCTTTCTAATTCGTAGGGAGTGGTGGGAAGAAGGTGATACTATATTTCAGATAGTGAAATAGGTTTAGGACATGTATCTTTAGTTTCAAGTGTTATTTTCAAAGTAGACAAATGTTTATGTATATTATACACCTCCACCTTCTTTATTAATTTGTACGTTCAGATAAAAAAAAACTAAACAAAAAGAACATTTTAAAAAGCATCTGTATTTTTCCAAACAAAATTAGTGTTAACCCTTTCGCGCCGACTGTCACGAAAACGTGCCAGCATAAAAACGTATCAACCAGGGTAAAAAGATAAAACTGGTAATCAAAGTAATTCCTTAGCAGTTTATTTGTGGGCGGAGTTATAATTGTTTGATTTATTTAATTCACCATTACTTTGTTCAAAATAAAACTATTTAGCTATACTTTGAATTAACATTGATTAAATATATGATTAAACTAACAGTAATTAAAGTAAAAGCAAAGTAAGTCTGTCAAATTAGAAACGACTACATTTAAGTTACCGTTTTTCATTTAATTACGTCCTGATTTTGTACGAATGCTTTTCCGAATCACCCGTCCCCAATGGTGTAAATTTAAAATCCAGTTTTAATATAGATGTCACAATGATTTGTGTAAAATTTATATAAATAAGAAAACAAATCTACCAGTATTTAAAACAAACATTATATTATGAAAATTATTTGCATTTAATTAATTTTCACTCTGGTTCTCGAAAAATTTGTTTAGCGCTCTGCCATCCTACATTTTATTGTAGTATAGATGTTTGAGTGTGAGTTAGAAATAGAAACGGAAAATATATACCTACAATTTCCAGCATCCACCTTCTATTTATCTTGGCGAACGTCAAAATTTTCTATTTTACATGAGCTGTTTTCCGGTTCTCGATTTCGTCAAATGTATTACAATGTGATATATGGAGCACGTATGTTTGTTTTTGTCTTAAGTGTTACTTTTACGCAACCAAATTAGGAAAAATGAAGTACTTGTATTAACCCCTTGGGGACGGGTGATTCAGAAAAGCATTCGTACAAAGTCAGGATCAGGACGTAAATTGTTCTCCAGTATTAATTAGTGACTCTTTACAATTCAGTTAAGGTTGGAATAGAAAAGTAGGCGTTATGTTTCTTAGTATATGTTCAATCCAAGTGAAACAGACCAAAGTAAAAAAACTCGTTGATAACTTATCAAAGATTTTTGTAGAAAAATTCTTGATTAAAAATAGCAGAAGTAAATTTTTTGCATTACCATTAGAGGGCCATTTTAAAATTTGACTCGAAAACGGCGTTTGGTGGCTCGCATTTTGAAACTGTCTCTATCCTTTTTTATTTATAAGCCTATATTCTTTATTTTTCCACATTGGAAAGGAGAAAACCAGAAAGCTATGTGCTTAAGCAATTAAATTGCTGAAAATATTTGTACGCGTATTTAAAAAATTTTATTAAAAAAAATTTTTGAATTTGTTTGGCAAATTTCAAGAATATTTAAATGGAAAGTGATAACTTCTAATACTTCTGATATTTTTTGTCATAATTCTAAATGCAACACTTTTTAACATAAAAAATATCAAGATGGTGTTTCTTTATTTCAAAAATTAAAAAGAGGTTTTTGTAATTTTTTTATAGAACAAAAAAAAAACGAAAATTTCTTAGGACCAATTTTTTTCGCACAATGCTCAATGTTATACTATTCAGCATAAAAAAAAACTTTAAAAAAGAAAAAAATGTGTCTTGTACCAATAAAACTCTAAAAAGGATTTTTTTTCTTCTTTTATTGGTTATATGAATTCTAATTCAGTAATAAAATCAATGGGTCGCATTCGACAATCACTTCAGCAACAGGCCATTTCATCGACAGACCATTTCATCGAGTTGGTCATTTCGTCGACAGGGTCATTTCATCGACAGGGTGATTGTTCGACATGGCCATTTCATCAACAGTGTCATTTCTTCGACAGGGTGATTTCGTCGACATGGTCATTTAGTTGACAATTTGTAGAATAGGTCGTTTCGCAGGCAAAGTCATGCGTAATTTTGAAACTAGTTTCATGATTTTTTTTTTCATTAGACGTTATGCCCCTTGCACTTCTTTGTAATTTAGTATATTTGTGTTGAAATTTTTTAATCCTACCCTGGTGCAAAATCTTTATAGCTTGTTGAAGTTGCCAGAAAATAAGTATTTTTTTTTTTTTTTTTTTANAGTTGCCCGGAAAGAAGCTTTTTATTTGAAAATTGCCTACTCCTCTCTTCACATCACGTTGCAAAAACGAAACATTAATTGCATTTTACACTTTTAAGTTGAATATTACACAATTTTTTTAGTCATATTTAACACATTTATTTCTAAGATTAATTTTTAATGTACAGTATGATAGATCAGCAATGGCAATAAATAATGTGAATGATTCTTGATGCAGGGAGTGAATGAAGGGTGAATTAGCAAGAAAAAAAAGAACGTATATAATGAATCTGTGATATAATGAAACCACGTGGTCGATAGGCCATTTCTTCTGCAAAAATTCTCTGACGATAAAGAGAAAATTATACTTACGTAATCCTCCCCACAATGAGTAATTCGCATTAATACAGTTTAAAATCTTGTCAAGAAGAAAAGAAAGGTTACAAGCTTTTACAATGCTAACAATGGTGGCGATTACAAAGAATGTAATCAGATAAACACAAGTCTTTTAGATAGTTAGCTAGTAAAATAGCTTCTTGTTTTATCATAAATTTATATGTTCCCTGTGTTTATATATTTATTCTTTTTTCAAGCTCAGTTGATTTTTTTTTCATATGCAAGTAATCATTAATTTTGTTACTATTAACATATTAACAAAATTTTCTTACATAAAATTCTAATATTTATATGTTTTCCCTTTAAAAAAATATCGATCTAGGCAAAAACATACTATTAGATGTATGTGTGGCTATTACGAAGGTTGGTGAGCAAGGGGCGGAACTTCCTAGAATTATAAAAATCTTGAAAAAAAATTCATAGGGAAAAAAATAAAATGAAAATCCAACTTAATAAATAGATTACGTACATTATTGTAAAAAAATATTGTGGATAAAAAAATTTGTTCTAAACCTCTTCCTCATGTCTTTGTCAGCTATGCTGCTGAAGAGGGAAGTTTCTGACAATTCTTGTAAAATTTAAAGGAAATATTTGAAAAAGAATACTTGTTCTCACATTTCCAGTTAATTTTATTTCTCATTTAATTAATTATTTATAACGTTTTAATGTTTAATAGATTATTATAAGTTTTATCATATGTGTTCCACAACCATTTATAAGTTATTTTACCTTATACAATAAACATCGTTAATGTTTAAAAAAAACTCAAAATCACTCCGGTATGCGACGTAATCGAAATGATCGTGTAAAAATTGGTTCCAAATTAGGGGATGAAACCAGTCTAATTGGTTTTTATGATTTAAAACATTTAGAGAATAAAAAACGCTATTGATTACGATATAACAAATAACTTGACTTTTGAGTTTATCATTGAGGAGAGTTGTCCATATGCATGCATCTGATTTTATTCTCATTATAGTTAAACTAAAAATAAGTTTAGTGAACTTATTTTTTTACCCAAATATTAAAATGTTTTCCTTTTCGATTTGCCACAGAATAAAAATATATTTAAATTAATAAAAGTTGCAATGAGAGTATATATTTAAAAGGTGAGCACTAAGGAAAGTCCTTTAAACAGTGCAATCGGAAATGGAAATGCTTTTAAACATCATATTTGATAAGTGTACTGAAAAAGAAAAAGATATGTTAATTTTTATCACCAAAACGAAAAGAGTGGAATTCTAAATGTTGACAGAAATTTATTGTAAAATTTTGACCTTGTGGTTCTTGTTATGCATGAAAATTTTAATAAATTTATTTTCTCATTTTTAGTCTACTGATATTTTAAATATATGTAAATTTTTTATTTTCGTATTTTTCTACATTTTAGTTTTGAGTCTCCTGGCCTTTTCAGGCCGAAAATAATCAAAATTATGATTGGAGATAAATTCTGCTGATAATGATCAGAAAGCGTTTGGAAATTGTGCTTTCATCCAGTATAGAAAACGAGCTAAAAATTTGAGCAGTTGAACTATTCAAAAATTGGTCAAATTTTAACTAAGACTAAGTTCGATTTTGATTATTCAGTTCGAATTTTCGAATAAGCATATTCCTTCATCCTGACGTAATGTTAAAGATGCTGAACAAAAAGTTTAAAATTGCAATTGAAGTAAACATTAAGAAGTTACTTTTCAACCTTAAATTTTATTTTATTTTTTTACTTACGGCGATATAATTATTTAAGGCCTATGATTATTTTCATTTCTATGAGAATTATACTGATATCTATGTTTTTGTTAAAATGTATGTAAAAATGTTGAAAATTTTTACAGTAATGAATTTAACTTCCCTCCCCTGAAATAGTGTCTAAATTTATATTGTATATATTTTTTTAATTCTAAGAATAACATATTATTATTAATTTGATTTGATATTAAAAATAAATTTGATTGCTAACGTCACACTATATCAACTACTGACCACGGTTTGTTCTGAAGAAAATTCTTATCTATCCTGAAAGCAAATGTCGCGCTATTACGATTTAGATATAGAAAAGTAGATTTTGATACATCAACCGTTCTCGATTAAACGCTGCTCAACTACTCATCAATTAATTTAAAAAGCGAACTTCTTTTAATGCAACTGGAGCAATACACAGCAATAAATAATTTTACTTTAGTATAAAGATTAAATAATAAAATTTTTCTAATTAAAAAAAAATATTTAGATTAAATCTCTAAAATAGCTTCAGAATTACGCATGGAACTATCAACGAAATGACCCTGTCGATATAATAACCTTGGAAAGATATAACCCTGTCGACAAAATGACCCTGTCGACGAAATGACCCTGTCGACGAAATGACCCTGTCGATAAAATGACTAGTCGATGAAATGGCCTGTCGAGGAAGTGACTGTCGATTAAATGAACCAGACTCAAAATTAATGCATCACACTTCTTACCAGTAGGAAATTATGTTTTTTGAAATTACGAAAATTCCGTAGAAAATTGGAGGGAGACTGATAGTAAAGTTTGTCTATCTATGGAACTCCCTCTGCCATTCGTCAGGAGCACTGTCGGTGACTATGGTAACGAGGTTGCAGACTCTGGGCAGGAGGAGTTCGATAGATAGACATACTATACTAGATTAATGGTACTTGAGCTCGTGTTTCTACTCTATGAAAACAGAATGCTTGAATCTTTTAAAGAAGAAATCTGCTTATTTTTCTTTAAAAACTCACCAGAAATGAATATTTAAAATGAACACAGAAATTGTAATAAGCATTGTTAACGAGATAGCTTCTTTGATTGAATAAGGTGCAGCAGAAAAACAGACCATTCATTGCATTAAAACATTGATCTCCGGATGTAGTTCAAAATGTAGAGAAAACATGGGGAAAGAACAATGAAAAAAAAGGGAGTTGGGGAAGAAAAAGAAAATAACAAGAAACCGGAAAAAAATCCGAAAAAATAAAGAAACTACTTTCTAAAAAAATCCGGAAAATAAAAGATATAATCTTTTCATCAGCTCTCACAATTATATTCGCAAAAAATACATGCATATAAACACACACACACACACATATATATATATATACAGCAGAGCCCCGATTATCCGAGTTAACTTGGACAACCGAAAAACTCGGTTAAAGCGAAAAATGTAAATTAAGATAAATCGTGTAGGTTTAAATGTATATTTTAACAAATACAAAGGTTATACAGATACACCACATGCAATTCATATTTTTACGATAATTAAGGAGTTCTTACTTAAAAAAGTCCTTAATTGTTTTTTGTATAACTTTACTTTGGCGTTTTTCCGCAGGAATGTTTCGCCATTTTATTAAAGATAACAGGATTGCTGGTGTTGCTTCTTCTTGTTGTTCTATGTATTCAATAGCACTTTCGATAGCTTTTAATCCATCTGTATGCGAAATTTTCATATATCGATTTTCATCCTCACTGTCTTCATCACTAGATTCCTCTTCCTTATTCACAGTATTGACGATCATTTCATCCGTAATTTCTTGTTGCTCGTCAGCATTTATCCAATCACGTACACCCTCTTCGTTTATTGGCTCAGCTAGTGGCAGTTTAATGACTAAATCCAAAAGCTCATCACTACATTCATTGGACTTTCTGTGATGTTCTGTACTCTGTGTATCGATAATTTTCCTCCACGACTTTTTTATGGTGTCTGATTTTACTTCATCCCATGCCTCAGCTATCCAGTAGACAGCATCCTTTACATTTAAACTTTTAAGTGTCTCAGGAACACTTTTATTTTCCTCAATTCCTTCAATAAGAAATTTTAGTAATTTCTTTCGATAATTTCTCTTCATGTTCTCCAAAACACCTTGATCTAAAGGCTGAATAAGTGATGTGACATTGGGCGGCAAAAAAAGGGCTTTAATGTTGCCACTCGCCAATTCATCATCATTCGGATGACATGGAGCATTGTCAAGCAGTAATATTGCTTTCCTTGGAAGATTTTGATTTTTTAAGAATGTCTCTACGTTAGGAACGAATTCATCAAAAAACCATTTTTTGAACAAATCCGCATCCATCCAAGAACTTTTTTGATTTTTGTAATACACTGGTAAACTTGGAATATGAATGTTCTTAAATGCTCTAGGTTTTTTCGACTTGCCAATCAACATTGTTCTTAGTTTTAGGTTTCCAGATGCATTCGAACATGCTAATATTGTTACCCTTTCTTTACTTATCTTGTACCCCGGAGCTGACCTTTCATTCTTTGCCGCAAGAGTTTTTGAAGGCAACATTCTAAAGTCAAGTCCTGTTTCACCGCAATTGAAAAGTTGCTCCATTTTCAGACTTTCTTTTGCAATGAAATTTTTAAAATTTTCTTTGAATTTAATCACCTCCTCACAGTCAGCTGATAACTTTTCTCCCGATAAATTTAATTGACGAATTCCATATCTCTTTCTCCAACGATCCAACCATCCACTACTAGCAGTGAAATCTTCTCCAGCATAGAAAAGTTTATTAAAGTCCAATGCTTTTGCTTGTAGCATAGGCCCTGATATTGGACTTCCCTTTTCTCTCAAATGTGTGAACCATAGGAATAATGATTCGGATGTTTTTTCGAATTCGCACTTTTTCATTGTTTTTCGTAAACTGCAATTAGCCTTTTCTGCACTCCATATTTCTATTTCATTTCTTTTCCAGTCGCCAATAGTAACTTCTCCGACTCCGAGAAGTCTCGATATATCTTTATTGTTTCACCTTTATCTAATCTTTGAATTGCTACTAATTTTATTTCTATAGAAACAACAACTCGCTTTCTCTTATTGCTACTCATTTCGAATCTGTAGAATTGACTGAATGTAACCACTGTACTTTTTCCCGCAATACAATTTCCCGATTCCAGGGAGGGAATCATGTGACCAGTCGAAACCATTTGGTGGTAAGGGGGGTGGGTCATATGACTAGAAAACGAAAAGAATTCAGCGTACTCTCTTTCGTTTCATGCTTCTCTTTTTGAACCCTGAAACTGAGTGTCGCAATATTCTTCTTTCAAAAGAAGGGGAGGGGTGGAGCGGTGAGTGATACAATGCAAAGTAAGCGGAGTAGTGCTGACGGATTTTGTTTTTCTCAGTGTTTGTGCGATCAAGCTCAGAATTTTTTTCGGTAGTTTAAAAAAATAGAATATGTAGAAGCAAAAACAAAACAAAAAAATCGCAGAGATATTTGACAGCTCGGTTAAAGCGGAGACTCGGATAACCGGGGTTTTACTGTAAATTGAATTTATTAAATAAGGAATCACAATCATTAAACTACCACTCGAAAATATTTATTCGTTTCCGAAGCAAGTTGGCATCTCTGGTCATGAATTTAATTTTTTATCAAATCTTTTGCGATTTCAATTTATTAGAATACTTGTTTCTCATTGGTCGACGTTGCTTAGACCAGCCGCTTTACTTTTTCTCCGGCTGTTTATTTATTTCCAGGCGTTCCTACCGCAGTCACAACACGTCGTCTCTCATTGGTCGACACTCCATCACCCCGTCGAATCAACTGCTGTACATAGTTTTTTAATTTTTTCTATTGCTTCTTAATTATTTTTATCTCGCATTATCATATGTAGTGTATATAGTTATTAGGTATTATTTTTAGTGCCACCCCGTATACCGATAGTAACTTTATTCTTTGCAACTTTCGGTTCCGTACATAGTACATATTCGGATTCTTATTACTCGGATTTAAATTCTCATATTTATCAATTGTATTTTTGTATATAATTACTTTAAGACTTTTCCGTTCGTTGCGTAAGCAATTAATTTATGATGAAGAGGCAACTGCCGAAAGGCAGGACCTCGCAATTTATTACTACATTAAAGCATTAAGTCATGAATTTAATTGGTTGTCTTCATTACTTGTCAACAACATTTGATTCCTTTCCCAAAAATATAGCATAAATTTCTTTTAATTACTGGTATTAAAGCTGAATTTTGATTAAAACGCACTGCTGGCTGACTGACATTTTAAGTAGGCAATACAGCCTGAAATGAATGATTATAATCCTTTTCTGTAACTCCGCTCAGTCATCTAATTAGTTCCAAGAAGGAACTTACATAGTCGACAAGCTTTAAATTTTTTGAAAAGAAGTTTGATAAAATCGTTAAATAAATTGAATAATGCCTTAGAAAACATTATAATATATTGAGTGGTAGTCGTATGAGAATTTTTTTTATTTTAACTTTTTACGATATACATCTACAAATTGAAAAAAAATTTTAATATCCTTTTCAATGAAATTCAAGAAAAAGAAAAATATTAAAAATATATTCTTCGTTTTGAAAATAAAAAAGGCAATAATAAAGAAATCTTCAGCGAGAAAAAAAGCATCAAACACTGAAGCTTTGTCTTTCCAAGACTTCAAACAACTTTTCTTGTTCTCATAACATGAAACGCCTACTTTTTACTTTAAACGGGATGACAACTTTTAGTCGAAACTTGATTTGCAAGATTTTGAAGATCATTTTCAGCGTTATTACAGTGAGGAAGAGTAATATTAAGAAAGTATAAAGTTCTTTTTTGTCTTCTAATTTTGATTATAAATTTTAATGATAATTATTCATTTTGATCATGACTTGAATTACATCCCTCGATTGAACTTTCTCTTCGATTGAACCTTCTCTCGAAATAAAAGAAACCGGTACTTTTCCTCTTAAATATTAATATAAAATTATTCGTGCAGCCAAAAGAACCTGCATGACGTTAATTATTTAATTATTTTCCTACATGGAAACGTTACTTTTAAAAAGTTTAAATACAAGTAGTTTAAGGAGAAGTAAATAAAAAGTTTTTATTTGGAAATTTAGTGAGTAAAAAGTACTTGATTACAAATAAGTAATTAAATAGATAAATAAATAAAATAAAAAACGATTTTAATGTACAGTCCGCAAAAAAAAAAGATATCACCCTGAATAACTTTCGTTCTAATGATCGGATTTTCACGAACTAAGTGTTAATCTTAATGGTTCCTGGGGGTGACCTCAAATATGCTAATTAATTAGTGCTAACTATTAATTAAGCTACGAAATGAGACACAAAAACGTACTTTCTCTGAATAA
>NC_092212.1:10564987-10578621 GCF_043381705.1 Parasteatoda tepidariorum
GAAAATGGGGGACCTTTAATTCGGGTGATATATAGTGGAATAATTGTCTAATTATATTTTTGTTGTGAATTTATCAAAGGAATGGTTAAGCATGGCACAGTTAAGTATTAATACATTCAACTACTATAGATTATTCGAAATCATCACCAACACATACAAATTCAGCAAGATTAAAAATGTGTCCAGAAATAAGGATCGAAAGAGAGAAAATTCAACTTATGCAATTTT
Organism: Parasteatoda tepidariorum; assembly: GCF_043381705.1. Classification (NCBI taxonomy): domain Eukaryota; kingdom Metazoa; phylum Arthropoda; class Arachnida; order Araneae; family Theridiidae; genus Parasteatoda; species Parasteatoda tepidariorum. Next base: position 10,565,216 of record NC_092212.1, read on the forward strand.
AATGTTAATAAACTTAACTATCATATACACTCATTACTATAAATTGACCATGTGGCATAACAAGCTAAACAAAAATAAATAAATTTGCAATAAGCAAATTTAGAGTGTTCACTTAGAGAAAAAAAATGCACTGCCAGAATTAGAGTCATTTGAATTTTAGATGTTAACTTATCTTTGACATGTGGATAGTATTAGACTTTGACTTTGTAAGTATTTAGACCGCAATGCCGGTCTCATTTTTAATAAATCTTGTTTAATAGTGAAATATGAAATTTCAGGAAAATCCCTTAAACTTTTGAAGTTTATTTTTAAAAATACAAAAACTTCTCAGGAAATTGCTTAAAACTTTTTATATTTTTAAGATGTCCAAATCGGAATTTTTTCATTAGCTTTCAAATGCGATTCCCTAATAAAGTTAGGAAAAAATTTTACATTTTTTTCCCCTGCGCATGCGAAGTATAAAAGAATTACTTTAATTACTTATATATTATACACAGTTTTTAAGGATTTCTTTTCTTCAAATTTTAGAGCAAAAATTTTGTAATTTAATTTAAATGGCTCGAAATTTTTTTTTTAGCTTTATTATTTTTTTAAAAAATTTTATTGAATTTTCTTTAAATGTAAAGAAAAAAATTTTTTTTAATAAAATGTTTATAACTCTATAAGTATTTAAGCCAAGCTTACGAAATTTCGCGCAATTATTGCCTAGAATAACATTTTTTGGCATAGGGTGTTCAAAAACTCTATTTTCGGCTTGCAATTTATTGTCTGTCCTTTAAAGTCTTTATGTATGAGAAATCGCCTGATCTGTTCACTTATGAAGTTATAAAATGATTCCTTAAGTTTTGTTTGAGAAATATGTCTCAGGATAGAAGTGTTTGCATTATTTTGTCCATCCCCTGTGTGTGAAAATATTAAATATAATAATTATTTCGTTAAAAGTTTTGTTTTTCAAATGAAAACAATCAATTTGTAACATTTTGATGATAATAACGAAAAAAGTTAAAGACATTGTTTCTTTCCATTTTTACTCGTTTTTCAAAAATATATTCCACATTCAAGGGGTCCAGAATATATAATACTTTAAGTGTAAAAATTGAAGAGAAAATAAAATATATATAAAGAAAATATTATAAAGATATAAAATAATGTAAAATAATATAATAATATATAATAATATAAAATAATATAAAGATATATAAAGAAAAATAATTTTTTTAGGAAATTTTAGAAGGGAACGTAACGATTTCTTTTGACATTTTCGTTCCAAATACTATCATTACTTTTTTATGAAATGTAACGATAAAACAAGTTAATTTACTAAATTTAAAAAGTAACAAAGTACAAGTAACAAAAAGTAAAGTAACAAAAGTAAAAGTATTGCCATGTATGATGGTGCCAGGCATAGAAAGTAATTATACAGAGTTGCAGTAAAGTGATTGCAACACGCTAAAAAACTAAATAGTACAATTAATTTTACAGCAAAGTCTTTCACGATAAAAACGTAAATTCTTAACTTTTATAATTCTTTTCAAAAGATTCTTTTATTTGAAGTTTTCAAAAATAAGAGTTATTAAATTATTCATAAATATGATTATTGTGCAATTTATAATAATAGTTTCGATTTTCATATTTTATGCTACTAACAATTAGCCTGATTGAACAAATGTCTGGATGGGACTAGTGCATAGGATAGCGTGTATTTATCCATATTGAACTTGTCATGAGTTAATTAAACAAGACAATTTAGAGAAATGATTTTTTAAGTGTGATTGATTTTTTAAAAATAAAATGAGGTTGCAATTATTTTGCCCGTTGTTTTGTTTAGCCCCCTAAAGTATGTATTCTGTTGCCATTGACAATCGACACAAGCTATTAACAATTTCGTAGTGTACTACAGTAGGAAAATAGTTTATTATATAACTATCTTGACTGCAGATATCACTCTTGATCTAGAAATCGGTAATGAAGGTAATTTTATTTAAATCTTTTCCTTTATTTTTTTTTTCAATATATATAGACAAAATCTATCTCTGGAACCACTGGGGACATCAAAAAGTTTATGTGTTATTGTAACTCGAAGATACGGTCAATAATTTCCCGAAAGATCATGTAATAATGTTTGAATTACATATTACAGATCCTAAAAAATGTTTGAATTACGTAACCCATTTAAAGTAACTTCTTCTTGCCATAATTCTCTTTCCTACTTGTAAGAAAAATCTTCAGGAACAACTCCTAAAGGACTCTTTCTGAATGCTATTTGGTTCTGGCGTTCTCAATGTTTTCATTTTTTAACCCACTTTATTTTATTTTTTTTTTCAGTTTTGAAAAGGAAATTCCGCGAAAGATATATCTCGAAAGTAAGGTGAATATTTTCTCAGAACGATCTCTAAAACTGCAACATTTTCTAAAAAAATAAGGTTGGACCCGTTTAGCAGGCGCCAGATAAATGAATATTTCTCGATATATATGCTCACGCCAATTGTTTATGTACGTTTTAATAAGAACGTACAAATATTAATATCAGTTGAAATACGAAAATATTGAATTGATATCACATGAGCCACAGTGGGTTAGGGGAAAGAGCATTCGTTCCTGCATGAGGAGGCACAGGCTCGAATCTCAACGGTGGCTGGTTGATATAAAGTCTGCTCCCTGCACGTGCAAAAGAATAATTCTAATTATGACGTAAACTATCCTCAGTGTTAGACGAATAATGATTACATTGCCTTTGCCATCGGGCTGACATTGAGAGGAAGGTTTTCGTGGTTTTCTTCTCCATATAATGCAAATGCGGTTTAAATAGATAAATCGCCCCTCGATGAAAGCTAGCTTGCCCCAATGATTGATCGAGCTATTAGTTTTCTTCTGGGTTGGCTTCAAAATTTCATTGACTATAGAGTTGCACTTTGGTAGTCGTAAATTCATAATTGGATTTGGCTTTTCAGCGACGTTTATGAAATTAAATAAATTTTAGAGCACAAAAACTGCGGTGGTTCAGAGGAGAGATCATTTGTTTCCGAATGAGGTGACACAGGCTCGAATCTCATCTTAGGCTGGTTAATAAGAATTCTGCTTCCGGCTTGCACTGATTACAGTGCTGACGCTAACTATCTATAGTGGTAGACGGGTCATGATTAAAATCCCCTAGCCATCCTGCAACAGTAGGAGTTTTTCGTGGTTTTCTCCCTCCATGTGATTTAAATGTGAGTTTTTTCCAATAAAAAAATCCTTTTGCGATGGCGTGCTTATCCCAATGCTTAACCTAGGAATACTTTGTCTTCTGTGTTGGATTCAAAATCGCCAGACTATAGAACTGAAAATTGACAGTCGTAAACTCAGAATTGCGCCGGATATTTAACGCCAGTTATCACATAAAATAAAAAAAAAACATGAAATTGAGATCACGCCTGTTTGATTTTATGCGACTGGTATCATATAGAATGGTTTTATGTAGCATACCATTGGGCATGAAGAAAGAATCACGTGATGACGTAACACGGTCCTGACGGTGTGTAGGGATATCGATTTCGTTTGGAAAACCTTACCGCTAAAGTAAAAATGTATTATTCCGAAAAATGACTTTAAAAGTTGATTTTGAAACTTTTACATCTAACTACAGCGCTTTTAGTTACGTATTACGGCGCTTTGAAGCATATTAAATGGGAAGCACGTTCGGTATTTATTCAATGCTCGTTCGTGCAACGCCACAGTTGATTTCGTTGTTCCTTTCAAAATACTTGGTAATTTTAGTTCCTTATTAAAACTCATTACATTGCCAGTTTTGAACGAGGGCTTGTGTTCTTTAAAAAATGAAGTTATGAAAATATCCAACATATCGGTTTAGTATCAACTTATGAGCGCGATTTGATTTATATATATTTTTATGAAACTCGGAAATTATATTTGAAGCAAATAATTAAAAGCATTTAATGTTTTACACAATTTTGAATTTCAGAGTTGAGTGACACAATAATTTTAAGTTCTTTATTACAACGATTCCACATCTCTACTTAATTTTTCTCATCAGTAAAGAGATTTTATGGAACACTTTCGCGGAAAGAACCTAAAATTTAATTAAAAAATGCAATAACGAAATATAAAACGTTTACTGAACAATATATACAAAAAAATTTTTTTATTTTTTTCTTTTTTTTCTTTTCTGATGTAATTGTATTTCAAAGGATATGTCACTTATTTGAATTTTAAAAGGTAGTGACATGATCAACTTATTTGTTTCTGTGGTATTAATTGAGAAAAAAATTATGTTCTTTACAAAAAAAAATTTAATTTTAATACACTTAGAGGCTCTGCTTACCTATTCCTGTAATTACGTCTCTTTCAACATTTCAATTTATTCTAAAATCAACTGAAAATCATTCTAACATCAAATCGATCCCCTTTGATACAATTGATACTTTGACGTAATTGACGCTTACCTGAAAGACTTGGACAATATCTGTTGTAGAACCTTTTATGTTTACGCTACCATGTAAATTTCTACATTTAGCATAGAGCGGGGGCGAATGTAAGGTTCGCATAAGTTTAATTTTATCACAGTGCAGAGAAGTTTAACATTTATGTAAATAAGGTGGCAACAAATTACATATAAAAAAAATCGAAGGCTTTGCTTTAAAATATTTGTTTATTATTGCTTATTAATAGATTTATTTGAAAATATGATGTAGCTTCTTAATTATATTTCATTTAAACTAAATTCCTTCTCTTTCAACCTTATCTTATAGAATCATTATTGGGATATATTAATTAAAGAACTAATGTGTAATGAAGAATAAATTTATACTAAGAAAGACATTTTGAACTCAAATCAATACATTTGAAAACTATTATTCAATTTGGCTCATTCGATATACATTTTTTAATTTTTTTAAAAATCAAAAACAAAATGTCAATTTTAAATGTGTAATGAGCTGCAGTCCTGGTAGTTTTATCACTCACTCGTGGTCGAAGTATTTAAGAATTCTTCTCTGTTTTTCTTCCATGGAAAATTAAAACATTTATGATTTGAAGATTATATCCATCTTTTTCTTTCTTTTTTTTTTTTTTTAAGGAATTGAACATCAAAGCCTACAAATCTGCAATTACCTTTCACTTGTTCAAATGTTAGTGCAGTTTTATGTTCTTTTTTCTGGAATTTCTTTTATGGATTTTTTTGCTTTTAAAATTATTATTTATTCATTGTTGAAGAAAATTTTATGTCTCGAGAGATCTTCAGCTCGTAAGCTCGTGCTTAATATTAAGTCAAAAACTACAAAATATTATTAGATATAGTTATTTTGCTCTAAAAATATAGACTGCTTTTCTACTGTTGCAGAAAACTTACTTTATTCTCTCTCGGAATCTTTATTTCAAAAGTCCATGTTTGTATTATTGCTGATAGAAAGAAACAGAAAAAAAAGAAATACAGAGGGGGATAAATTGTTTTAATGTTATAATTTTAACATTTATAAGTCAGGTTAACGACTAAAATTACTTCTTACTGAATCACACATTTTTTATTTCTTAGATTACTATTTTTTAATTACTGATGATTATTTTTCAAATCCGAGTACTTGCCAATTGTCTTAAGATTGGTAAATTTCTCTTCCATTTGTTAACAGCATGATATTTATTTTGTGGAAAAAAATCTTCCATTCGAGAAAAAAAAATTATAAATACATATTCAAGGGAGTCGGTGAATGTCGAGAGCTCAGGGTGAAGTTTCAAAGTCTCTTAAAAAAAAGACTTATTTTATTTCAGAGACTGATGAGTACTAATTATTCGCAATCTTGGTTCAGACGAAATCAAAGAGTTTCAAGACGCAGAATTGGTGGTTTCCGGAATGAGGTAAAACACGTAAATTGCTGTTATCAGTATTTAAAATAGTTTCAAAAAAGTTTTTTATTTAATGTTATCTTTTTTACATCTTAAATTACTTATAGTCTTGTATGCATGGTATTGTATTTTCTGTATTTTTTACGTCTTAAGTTATAAAGTCTTGTATGCACGGTAATAATTCTGTATTGCTTAAATTTAAGCATAACTCTAAAGATTACTGTACCGTATTAAAAGAAATACTGTATTTTAAAAACTGATAGATACATAATCTTCGGACGTTTGGTAAACACAAAATTATTGGGCGTAGAATTAATAGTTTTTGAAAAAAGTATTAAAAATAAGAATTGTTATTATTAACAATATTTTTTTTAAAAACAACTATTATAATTTTATACCTGTTTTAAATTGCATGTTTTAGTTGTATTATACTTTGCAATTATGAACATCGATACTTTGCAATTATGAACATGCAAGATATGAACATCGGAGGAATCTACGGCCTTGAAAAGGTTTTAGGGGGTTGTTGTTGTATATAGAAATGTATGGTATAGAAGCTATACTGATTGAGTAATGAAATAATAACTTGCTAATAATGCTGACGCTTCTTTAATTGAATGATTACATTAAAAGTAACAAACTCTAACAAACAGCAGTTATACTAAATTGGAAGCATTCTTCTTTTTTGGTCCCATCGTTATAGTAAGTGCTTAAGATTGTGACAAAAACAGCGTAAAAAACTATCAGTAAACATACTTAATGATGGTAGGCATTTTACTAAACTTTGAAAGGTATTTCTTTCTTCAAATATGTTCTCTATCAGTTGATGATCGAAAACTGATTTCTTAGTTTAAAGGAGAGTTTGTAATGCTATTCTAATATAGTTTCACTGCTCTTCCTTACATGAAAGTTTCAATAAATAAACAAATAAAAAAATTCCGTAAACGAAATTACAACTTTGCCAACTTGGCAATTGTACTAACTCAGTCAGAAGTTATATGTGAGGAAATGTTAATTATAATACCACATTCATTTGCTGATTCAAGAGATTTGGGTTTAAATACATGAATTATTTTTTCCTCCAGCCCAAATTCTAGAATTTTTCTTTGGAAGACCAACCCAAGAAGTCAAGAAGATACAAAGCTGTTAACTTATCAGTTGTCATAGATTGCAGTTTTTCTCTGATTCACACCTTTGCGTCAGGGCTAGTCACTTAGTCTTTATCTTAAGATCTAAGACTATTGCTCTTCATTAAAAAAAAATTTCAACTAAAAACTCACAACTCTAGGAAAAAATTTGGTATTTTGATTTGAAACGCAATATTTTATAAAACAAAACTAATCCGCAAGCAATAAAGTTTGGTCGCCAATATCGAGCTTTCGAACAGAAATTTCATGCCTTGACATAAAAACTCTTTTAGTTACTGCTGTTTGTGTTTCATGCTGCTATTAGAAAAACCTTAGAAGTAACCAATATCTTTAAAATACCTCTATTTGACGATACGCTTCGTTTGCATTGTTAAATCGAACAAAAAAAGTTCTCAATCGGTTTTTCTGGTATGTCTAAAATAATGTCCTACAAAAAACTTCCCACAAAGTAAATGATCAATAAACACAGGAATCGGGATGACCATCGGACTGATCTGATTTAAAGTTTTTTTTTGGTGAACAAACAATCAGGTTAAAACCAAATCTGACGATAAATGACAATCGTTTTGCAGCAATATCGATTAATAAAATTTACCCTCCTGTCAGAAAATACAAATAAAATGCCCTGATACGTTAAAGCACGGGAGCTTTAATGGCCTAGTTATTACTACACAAAACCATTAATGGCAATTTTGAAATACAATTACAATTATGAGAATTTATATAGTCAGCATCTGGCAAAAATATACGTTATTTGGTAAAAAAAAGCTTCCGGCCTTCCAGTTGTATAGGCGTGAAGAAACCTAATGCTTATATTAAAATGACGTTGGTCCCCCTTTTGTATAAATTTCACCCTGCACATGTCTGGGGAGATTTTACATCTGTTTTTAATAAATTTTCAAGGCAGTGACTTTTAGGTTTTCCTCACTGTAAGAAAGGTTAAATTAACGGGCTACATAATCTGCATTCCACACCCTACCAATGGTATTCTATATGGAATAAAGATTTATGAGTACTCCTGGCTACCATGGCAACTCTTGACATGTTAAAGGAGGAGAAAGAGAAATGGGTCTTCCAGAAATTTTGTCATGAAGTTCAGACAACAGACTTGCGAATTTTCATAATGCATCTTTTATTAAATTCTTATAAAAAATTGTATGTTTAAGTAAGATATCCTTGTTTCATTATTATTGTAGTTTTTTTTTTCAAACTGAATGCAATAATGATTTTATTTGTTTTGTTCATTTACGTCGCACTAGAGCTGTACAATAGGCTGTTGGGAAACATCCCTGCCATCACAATTTTGATCCTCAGCAGAGGGGATGGCACCCCCCCCCTTCGGTAGCCCGATGACCTGCACGCGAAGTCGAGCACTTTACGGTAGAACAGTTTAACGAGGACCCATACCGCACAACCTCGGTCCCTACGCAGACTGATCCAAGTGGTCACCCACCCGCACACTGACCGCAGCCAGTGATGCTTGACTTCGGTGATCTGCTGGGAACCGTGTCTTAACGATCAGTTCACTGCGGGACGAATGCAATAATGAAAAAGCAATAGTAAAAATAGTTATCAATTTTACAAGCTACAGTAAAAATACAAACTAAGGTAGACAACGTTAAAGAGCACAAAAATATTATTAAAAGCAGACAGCTGTTTCGGATGCTCAAAGGGCAACCTTCATCAGTGCAACAGAAAACAATGACTTGATATGAAGTGATGCGGAGTACCTGCCCGCGCAAGCGGGCATCTCACTCCTTCGTCGGATTAGAATTTGCTCTAAGGCGGCGATGACTAAGTGACGTGATGATATGGGGTGAACCACAGAAAATCTGTGATTATCATCATGTAGATTCTCCACGCTAGGCCTTGGTTGATGGGAGTAGGGATTGTATCAGGTTGACTAATTCAGAGTCCTTCAATAGTTCTTGTAACTCCTTGACGATTCGAAGAAATCTAGAGGCAGAGTCGGCAGCACTCCTGTGTTGCCTGTTCTTTGGTGGTGTTTTCCTCCTTTTCCTGGCACCGCAGCCTGAAAAACAGGCCGGGTGATCACCATGGCAGTTGAAGCAGGTTGGAGGCTCGCTGATTGGTTTACTGCAAAGATATGTCCAATGTGCTCCTGCACATTTCATGCACGCTACTTGTCCGGTGCAGTCTTTCTGTGTGTGGCCGAAGCCTTGACATTTGTAGCACTGAATCTCGCGACGTCCGCCGCGAAATCTTTCAGCTCGCACGGGTGTGCCTAGCAGTCTGTCCGTGTGGAAAATTTCCCTATGCTTGGGATCATCTGGGAGGATGGTCAGGAAGAGGGGGAGGAGCTTGTATTCAAGGCCACGCCTCTTCTTCAGTTGTTCAATTTTTATTGGCTGGTATCCAATAGTAGAAAGTTCTTTCTCGAGATTGGAAATCTCGGTATCTGTATCAAGTCCCCGGAAGAGAACTTTAATTTTCCCGCCGGTGGGCCGCGGGTTTTCCGTCTGATCAGGATTTGTAGTAGGTGTCTCAACTGTAGCCGGGGCTTCAGCGGTGGCTCCTATTTCCATCTGTTCAGTGGTTTCTATCTCCNAGTTTTTGGTTGGGAGGGTGGGCGGATCTGTAATGAGGGGGAAGAGAAACAGCAAAAGGTTTACGAAAGACAGTAGTATGGAATGAATTATCATTCCGAGTCACAAGCACATCTAAGAAAGGAAGTTTTTGATCAGACTCTAATTCAAAGGTGAACTGAATGCAAGAATCAATGCTGTTCATAACATTAAGGATTTGATCTAAACTACAATTATTTTCCTCTAACAAAGCAAAACTGTCATCAACGTATCTTTTATAAAAGGGGAAAGTTAAGATTTTGAATAGTTTACTCTCAAAATAATGCATATAGAAGTCACTAAGTATAGGGCTCAAAGGATTTCCCATGGCAAGACCATTGGTCATACGGTAAAATTTGTTGTCAAACGCAAAAGTATTTTGTTGTAAACACACACGGGTAAGGTTAACATATTCAGTGACCTCATATTGGGAAAAATGATATTCCGAAAGTCTAAGTTTTAGGCATTCCAAAGCCCCCTCAACAGGAACATTAGTGAACAGTGATTTTACATCAAATGAGGCCATCAAATAACCATTAGGTTTTAGATTTTTAACTTCTTTAACAAACTCAAGGGAATTTTTNTTCCTTGCTTCCTATTCGTCGTCATCCTTTCACCCTTCCCTCCTATTGGCCGTTGCTCTAAACCCTCTTGTGACGTCATCTTTCAATATACATTTACTCTGTTCTCTTATTGTTTTCTGTTGCACTGATGAAGGTTGCCCTTTGAGCATCCGAAACAGCTGTCTGCTTTTAATAATATTTTTGTGCTCTTTAACGTTGTCTACCTTAGTTTGTATTTTAGCACAAAGGTCGCCCAATTGTGTATTTACAGTAAAAATAGTTGTCATTTTTAAAAAAAAATTTGCTTTCAGGCACAAGATATTCAAACTAATCACAAATGCGGCAAAGCTTTTTCAAGAAACACAAGAGATGGTTCCTTTCGAAAGTACGCAAAGTCTGTATTTGGAAATTCATCGAGAACAATATTACTTCAGATTGCTGGCAGCAAAACTTGGAAAAGTAGAATTCTTAAGATATTAGTATTTTTGTTTTGTGCGTTTGGATTTCTATACCAAACAGAAATTTTCTTAGAGTACTTTTGGACCTACCCCTCAGTTACTAGCGTTAAAGAGAGCACTCCTCCTGAAATAATACAGCCAGCGATGACTTTTTGCAGTAATAATGAGTAAGTGGTTTACAACATTTTCAAAAATTAAAAAAAAACTTTTGAACACTTAAAAATTAATTAATTTTTATGCTTCTTCCTTATCATAAAAAAAGTGAAAAATATCTGTACAGCACTATCTTTTCCCGGCTGTTCTAGCCAGAATCTGGTCAACGAGTCATGTGATGGGGTTGGTGGTTTCCGCGTGTCGTATGCAGTCTGCCAGTGATGAAGCAAGTTGCAGACTAATATTACCCTTCAAAACCAGTTTTTAGATGAATTTTTTTTAAATGTAAGCTATTTTTAATTTTTTTTACAAAAAGCATTAGTTTATTAGTAAATATGGTAAGAACATTTTAGCCTACCTAAACGTTTAATTAGCCACAGTTAAAAGATATGGTTAAAACAAATTTAGCTAACTTTTTAAAAATGTTATATTTTAAGTTTTGTCAGCGAACGATAACCCATTGAAGAAGTATTACGTAAACTTACTAAAAATGTTTGCTAGCCCATCTAACGAAATAGAAATTATAGTTAAAACAAATTTTATTCGAAAGCTAAGTATGAAATAACCGTCCTAATGAGGCTATTATGTAAATGATGTGCATGTTACTGCGAATGACCGAAATCGGTGGTTGTTTACTTTCACCGGTGAATATTGACAATCACATAGTCGCTTTGGTGAAAGTCCGAAATATTTATTGCATCCGATTTTATATTAATTTATTCGTGGACATAATTACATTCATTCGATATTTTAATACTTACTGACGATGGATTAGAAATCATCAGTGTTTGGAGTATCGGGCAAATATATACCGGGCAATGGTTTTTAAGGTCAAATGCCGTTGCCCGGTATACATTTGCCCGGTATACCCTACACTGATGGTTTTTTAAGGTCAAGGGCCACTACCCGGTATATATTTGCCTGGTATACATTACACTGATTTTTTTAAGGTCAAGGGCAGCTGGTATACATTTGCCTGGTATACCCTACACCATTGTTTCCCAAACTTATGACTTTTGTGTACCCTTTCCAAATTTTTCGCAACGCTATGTACCACTAATAAAGAAATGATTGTATTTTTTTTAAAATATATTTATTTTTCTTTTTTGATGCAAGGTTTTATTAATAAATTTATTTGCATTCGTGAGAAGGATGATATTGTTTTTGCTGTGATAAAAAAATTTGCTCAAAAGTTAAAAATCACAATTGGCTGTTGACACCACTAATTATTATTAACTGGTAACTCTGCAAAAAATAGCCAATAGGAAAATACGTAATAGTAAATTTTCATGACTAGCTTTGTTTTTGAATAAAAAAAATTGAAATTTTCGTTTGTTGCAAAATATTTCGCATGAGAACGCGTACCCCCGCTAAACTGTTCCCGTAACCCTGGGGGTACGCGTTCCACACTTTGGGAAACACTACCCTACACTGATGTTTTTTTTAAGGTTCAGTGCCACAGCCTGGTATGCATTTGCCCGGTATACCCTGCACTGATGTTTTTTTAAGGTCAAGTATCATTGCCCGATATACATTTGCCCGATATACCCTACACTGATATTTTTTGAAGGTCAGGTATCATTGCCCGGTATATATTTGCCCGATATTCCAAACACTGAAGTTTCTTCTAATCTATTGTCAGTAATTATTAAAATATCGAATGAATGTAATTATATCTACGAATAAATTAATATCAAATCGGATGCAATAAATATTTTGGGCATTCACCAAAGCGACTACATGTGATTCTCAACATTCACCGGTGAAAGTCAACAACCGCCGATTTCAGGCATTCACAGTAACATGCACATCATTTACGTAATAACCGCATCACGACGTTTATTTCATACTTTGCCGGCAACATATATATATATATATATATATACGTTGACTCTGAAGGTGACATCATCATTGCTAGTCTTAAGTAACATGCATTATACTATAGTGATTTTTATAATTGAGTACTACAGTTTAACACAAGTAAATTTAATTTTTCTGACTGTTTATTCAAGTAAGACTCATGGATTTCTGTTTAATCTAACATATAGTAACAAAATAAAGATTCATTAAGTAAATAAAGTTTCATAAATACAATATTCAATGTTGTTATATATTTCTAATACCACTTGCCAATTTCAACAAGCCTATTAGGTGATAACCAAGCAAATTTAAGGCAAAAATTTTATGTGCCACAGTCTGTGGCCAATGAAACGAATTCAGCCACATACACGTCACGGCCCATTTTACAGGGTAAATCTGATTCATTCATCCACAGATCTTAATTTTGATCTTAATCAAAGACTAATCAATCTCCAATTCAGTAACCCCAGAGGTATTGATTTGCTATGCAAACTTGTAAGTCGACAAATTAACGTTTGTGTTCCATTATTTAATACTCAGGAGTCTAATGCCGGGGGATATTGAACTCACGACAGTTTGGACATGGGCTAATGTTGTAAAAACATGAATTACTGATTTTATCTTCCAGGTTCTTGATTGAAACCGTAATATTAGAGCTTTTGTGTGGTGTTTATGTAATCTATATTATGTAGCAACATACAATAAATAAAAAAATATTTTGGAAAATTTAGACGACGTTTTTATAAATATATATATATACATATATATATACATATATATATATATATATATATATTATAA
>NC_092212.1:10582338-10593056 GCF_043381705.1 Parasteatoda tepidariorum
TATATATATATATATATATATATATATGTATGTATATTTAATTTAACTACGGCACAAACGTAAAATTTGCTAAAAAAGTTGAAACTATTGCGAAACTATTGCATAACTGAATTTAATTGGTAAATAAAAACATAGTAGAAAATAATACAATAATATTAGCATTAAATAGTATTGTGAGTAGCTTACGAGGATTTTAGATTTATTGCTGATAATGCTGCCGTGTGATAATGCTCGCTTATATGAATTTAATCTATTTAAAAATTCTAACTATGAAATGATTTATTCTTTTAGGAAATATATTTTGAATAATACACGTTTTCTGTAATTCTAAAAGTATTGTTGGGTTATTTTATTCAAAACTACTTACAAATTTCTAAGCTAAAAAAGGCGAAAACTATAATTCATTCAAAATTTTAAAACGAAATGTTTTCAAGCTCAGTTGAATAATTTTTTCATATAACAAGGTGATTTTTTTTAAATATTATTGCAATGAATTTATGAAAAAGCGGGGAATGATCTAAATCCAATTTATTTTTTCTAGGTTCCAAAAAAGGACATTGATTTCATGTCATCTTATACTTCATGGGAAGATGCTTTGAAATTTGGCCCAACAAATATTATTTATACCTGCAGGAAAGACATGAAAGCGAAAGATAAGACTTGTTCGTATGTGAAAGATTATTTATATTTTTAAATACGGATGATAATCAAAGAATTTTTTGTTCTGTCATTCATAGTTTTAAACTCAAAGTGTGAATTATTAGAAGAAAATAAATTTTTTCATAGCCTTGATAATTTTAAATGAAAAACATTAATAATTGAAAGATAATATTTTGAATAACATATCGCTGGTTCAAAGTTAAAACGACACTTCTGCACTCACTTCTCATTCAATGAGAGAATGAAAGATAATATTTTGAATAACATATCGCTGGTTCAAAGTCAAAACGACACTTTTGCACTCACTTCTCATTCAATGAGAAGTGAGTGCAGAAGTGTTGTTTTAACTTTGAACCAGCGATATGTTTCAAGGAAAAAATAATACTGGGAGATAGACTGGGATGCCATGGTATAAAAATGAATATGTTTTTATCGCTTTCCTTTTGATAAACTTTCAAAAATCTTCAAATCATGATTGAAAACTACATAAAGGAATATAAATAATATCTATGCTACTACATCCACTTTTCTTTAGCTCTATTTCAGTTACTTTCTTCGCAAAATGATGCACTAAATTTTAAAGCTATGCCACTTTGACAATTTTACAAGTGCTACTATTCATCCAAATGGAAACATGGAAAATCAAAAGAATGTATTGTGCATATCTACTGAAATGAGGTATACTTAACCTACTAGGGACATGCATTTACACTAACGTTTGAAAGGTTAAAATTGGTAAATTTTGTGTAATAAGTATCCTGTTTCCTTCATAGATTTTCTCCTAATACTGAAAAGACTCTCTCAGATTGAGAAATGCTTCAGAATTGTAGTCTCTATTCGAAACGAGACAATGATATCACAATTCTAACACTAATTTTACCTTCGGCTTGAAATACTTTATTTTATGCTTCTTGAAGACTAAGATTCACAATATTTAAATGACTGAAAATTTCGAACATCAGTTTCAGCTGCCACAAAAATTAATTCGGACTATCAAGGAGAAGAAATTTCCATTCTGTACGAAACAGCTTTATTTTGTCTCTAGTTTGCAGAATCGAGATTGAAATTTACCTTTAGAATGCCATAAAACTCCACCGTAAAATTTTACAAAATTGAACAAAAATTCTCGAATTTAGTGGTTTACCTTAAATGCAGTCAACAACTGCAACCAGTTCACTTAGGATCTATTTTAGATTTTTGATATTTTAATAGAAACCAGGTCTCCTTTAAGTAATCAGCAATGTTTCCATTAAATTTTAACAGTTTTAATAGATTTAAGTTGTTGCTGAGCCTTTTGATGCTTCATAAAGAAATATTTTTAAAAGAAAAATATCATTATTTTCCAATTCAACTCACACCGCCATTCTAGAAAGATGTTCGGTTGGATATTGCGGTTGCTGTACTAAGGTTTCAAGTATTTTGTACGGCAATTTAATACAGCATTTTCGTAGAGTAACGAAACTGAATCAACGAGTGGGAAAATATTGAGACGCGTAATGAATAGAAAAAAAAATCGAATCAATGAGAGAGAAAATATATTTGGTATAAATCAATGATTCATAATGAATATGAAAATCAGTGAATCATATCTATTTATTTAATATTTTGTCCTTATTAAAAATTATTAATCTATTAAAACATTATTTTTTAGCGTTAGTCAATTTCCTATGGTCTCACGAAGACGAAGGGCAGCATTTTGTTACACCATTGAATCCCAAATAAACAAGCCGTTTTCACCTGATGTTATTTATCCAAACACTTTTGGCAAGTATGAGTTAACTTTAAAGTTTACGAGATATTGAAGTGATACTTCTTATACGACTTCCAACAAGGTTATGTTCAACGTTTAACGCTACACTTTTATTGGCCGGGAAATCACGTGGTAGGATCCAGTTTTCCCTCATTCTTTTCCATATTGTTTTGGTTCTCACTAGTTATCATTAAAATAATAAAAGTCATAAAAGTATTGTTTTTCTATAAATATTTTTTTAGTTTGATTTGATACACATATAGTTTAATAGGGTAGTATTTTTTATTTTCAAACTTGGTGGATAACAATCGTAAAAAATGAGTGAAAACAATCCCACGGACAATGCCACGGATTTAAGGTTATGTCAAGGTACGTCTCTTGTGAATATCAATTGATTGTTAGGTTTTCTCTTTTCTAATTGCCATTTATATTTCACCAAATACAGCCATGAGGGATATTAAATTATTTATTGCAAAATCTTTATTGCCACTATCCACTGCAGGTTCACAAGCTCTGGCAAACGTTACTGGTGAAGAAATTGATTATTGTGAGCGGCCTGTGATCCTTGCAGGAGATTTTTAATGTGAATTTCTCGTTACCTGAAGCTGAAACATTATTAACCTTCCTTAAAGACAAATTTGGATGGTAAATGATAAATGGTAGGAATGATCCAACCACCAAAGGGGGAACTACCATTGATGCAGTTTTCGCAAGAAATATTGAAAAAATAGAACTCAAACATTTCGTATCTTACTTTAGTTATCATAATCCCGTTGTAAATATTATAGATTTGGATATTTCTCCACTCGAAAATGATAATTAAAAGATGCGATCAATTGTGAATTGTAAGCATTGTTAATAAAGTTTGTCTTAAAGAAACAATATGATTTCACTAAAAATCAATTTCTACCCCTTCCTATTTTCATTTCCACATTACGAAGTTTCACTTCTTCTGCGCGGAGGGACTCCACGCACTATTTTTTTTCCTTCCTTATAGTTGCTTCCATAATACACGCGCAAATTCTGCCCTTCAATATAGTAATCCTTATCGGTGACAAAAAAAAAATTGTCTTAAAATCATTTAAAAAAAGAAGACAAAACGTGACAATAATGAAATAATTTTGAAAAAAAAAAAAACATTTTGTGTATGGTTTTGCAAGAAATAAAATATCTAGTGTATCTTAAAAGAATCAAATTGATTTATTTTCAGTTAATTTTCCTGATATTATGTTCATTTTATATAAAGTTTATCTTAAAATATATTGCACGTGAAAAAATAATTAAACATTAACGAACGAGCAATAAAATCCTGAACAGAATCATGTTCAGTTTTATTTCCAAAAAGACTAATGCGAACAAAAACCTTTATAAAACATCTTTTATATTTTTGAAAGATTTTTATGATCGCGGGCTAAAGTTATTACTCTTGGATGATCAAATTTCAAGACCATAGCACAATTAGGTTTGGAGATCCGACAAGGCGTCTTCTGAGTAAATTCAAAAGCAAAGTTGAAACGAAAACAGTCACAAAAACGTATTAATACATTGAATGCCACGGTAATTTTACATGCCATGCCCATCTGGCAAAACGATTTTCTCAGTATGTATTGCATTAATTTCTTCAAACCATTTTAGTAAAGATAATAATATTAAAAGCATTAAAAATTTACTCGAATTATGTGTTTCTAATAATCTGGCTCCGCCGGTCACCGGTGACCTGCGAACAAACTCAGTGCAATCACCGGTGACCCTCGAGGCATTCAACGCGTAAGAGAAATTTTTTTGACATTCTCAAATGAATGCAATTCCCTAATGACCGTTTTACATTTACAGTTCTACTGTTTTACCGTATACATTTAGACACCTTATCAAAAGAAAAAAGTCAAAACGTAAATACGTTTGAGACTATTTAAGCACTGAGAAAATGAAAACACTAGTCAAAAAAATCTTAGGAATCAGAAAAGAAAAGATAAAACAAATGATTTCATAATAAATCTTGGAAGTGTTTCTAATGAATCCGTAATTATCTTTGGAACAGTGTTGTCTTAAAATAAAAATTTTATAACTGTGTGCAAAAACATTGCAATTCGCTTTAAAAAATCTCGAAAACGGGAAAAGTAAGCATAAATTATTAAATTAAAATTTAGGAACTCTCCTTTCTAAGCTTGTGGAGTCATATCTTTCGTATTGTGGGTAATCCCTTCCCATAATTTGTCGGTCAGGTATCCATCAAAGAAAAAGAAGAGTGTGATTTTTTGACTGTTTTCATAACTTAAAACATAATCTACACTATTTAGTTTGTATACAGTCCCTGACCAAATTATTATACTCACTGTAAGATTCTGTATAAAATCTTAATTATCATGTGATGCTATACAGCTTTATTGTTTTTACTCGGATGAAACAGGTTTGCACTTGTTAATGCTCCTGTACCAATTGGCTTGCAATGTAATGCAATACGTTAAAAATAAATACAAACAGGAAGTATATGAAAAATATCCTGAATAAAAACCCATTACATGTATGTTTAACTGTAAAAGTATTGCGCATAAACTGGTGCAAAACATGTAATTATTAAAAAACTGCTGGGTGTCTAATACTTTAGTCTAATTATTATAATATACTAGTATAATAAATGATATAATAAGTATTCCGTATTTACATAATATATCGTCTAATTTATCCAATCGTCGAATTTATATTGTATTTCGTCTAATTTAACCAATTAATACACAAACGTAAACTAGCGCAAACCGGTTTCAGTAGCGTAAGAACATAAAAGATAGATAATGTCACCTTATAAATAAGATTTTACACAAAATCTTATAGTGCGTCTAATAATTTGGACATGGACTTTATATAGGGTAAATCTCCGAAATCATTGGGAATGAATCTTAATACTTAAAAATTCGATCATTAAATCAAGAGTTATTTAAGGTGTTGACTTTTCTTTACGAAACACCTAAGGTAAGCTCATGGTTGCACAAAATAACGGATTTACAAGAAGAAAAAAAAACTCATTTTGTCAGTTGACTCGAGCACTGTCTGTGACTACGTTTACGGAGTTAAAGTAAAACAATTGATATGAGTTAAAAAAAATTATGACTCGAAGGTGAAAAAAAATTTATGAAAACAATCATTAACGTACAAACGGAATTTTTTATTTTGAAGGTTTTATTTAATGTAATTTATGACTTATTTCAATCATTTTAGAATATATTTTGGGCCTTGATCTGCAGACCGCGGAATACTACTCTGCCACAGATGAAACCATAATCTTTGGGGTGGTTCATAATCGTCGACATCTAGTTAACCCATACCAGGAGGGAATTGTTCTTAAAGGAGGATCTAATTATATTATATCTGTCTCCATGGCAAGTAAATTATTTTAAATGTTTCATCTGTCTCCATGGCAAGTAAATTATTTTAAATGCTTCATCTGTCTCCATGACAAGTAAATTATTTTAAATGTTTTATCTGTCTCCATGACAAGTAAATTATTTTAAATGTTTTATCTGTCTCCATGGCAAGTAAATTATTTTAAATGTTTTATCTGCCTCCATGGCAAGTAAATTACTTTAAAGGTTTCATCTGTCTCCATGGCAAATAAATTATTTTAAATGTCTTATCTGTCTCCATGGCAAGTAAATTATTTTAGAATTTTAACTTATAATCTTTAACATTTGAGTTTCACTTAGAAATTATAATTATTTTAATGTTCCCGCCAGAGTTATGCTGTTGAGTTTTACGTATACACCTGATTATCATATAAAGGCAATAAAGTACTCTCCCAAAATACAAATAAATTATTTTATTGACACTAGATAAAAATTATTTAAGTTGTTTCTCAACATATTCTAGATAACATTTTTACATTGTTCTACAATATTTATACAAATTAAATTACTATGACAATTATTAAAAAAAACACAACAATCAAAAATACCTTGATTATTAATGTAAGACAGTTAAAACTAAAAGTGGAAAAAAGGATTATTAATAAATTCTATCAGATTTATCCGTTTTTTAAACTGGATTATTTCTAATCTCCCCTCTATAATGAATCGTTAGATTTTGAACAAAATTTTTCAGTGCACTTTAAATCGTTAGATAATTACGTGCTATTCTCAATTCGAACATTTATTTTATTACATTCTGGACGACAGAAAATCATTCTTTGCTTGGAGAAAATAAAAAAATTTGTTTCTTAGAACATAAAATGTTTTTGTTGTTTTAATTCCTTCTATGTTACAGTAGACCTTGGTGTATAAGTAAGTCATCCGTTGTATAGATCGATCTCATTTATTTGATTAAGAGATGGCAGAAGTTATTTTTTTTAAAACAGCTCTTGAATAAATTATCTTCTCTCTTTTTATGCTTAGCATTTTATTCCTCGTTGTAGTTTAAAGTATTGTTTTAATAAAAATAATTATTTTTGTAAAGAAAATATGATGACAGAAAATGCAAAAATTATTGTACAAGACAAATTAAAAACAGATTTTCAAGGGAATGAATTTATACGGAATTATTGATATAAATCTCTTTGCTTTGTAATGCATCAATATTTCGCGCTCAACGAATATCGGTATATAAGTCGGCACCTTGAGTTTTCCAAAAATTTGGAGGTTTCGAAATTCTTCTCATGTATCGGATATGCTGCCCTTAAGTTAACAAAAACATCTTCTAAAAGCATAATTATAAGCATAATAAACACGTTATTTCCGATAAGTTTAAAATACCAATTTGGTTACATGTTGTGCACTAATGCTACAATGTCCCTTTTAATCATTGCACCTATCTAGCATGGCGAAAAATAATAATATTTAATCAATTAAATATAAAAGAACGTGTAATAAACTTATTAAGTTTAATCGAAGCATCTATCACTGATAATATCTTAAATATTTGATAAGACACAATCATATATAATTTAACTTGAAACAATGGGTAATGATCAACCAATGAGAAAAGCTCACATCCCTCCACCTAATGGAAATATTTGAACGATTCTTCAGATCAGAGGCTAAAACTTCCTCTTTCATCTGCAGTCCAAATTTCAGTACCCAAGCACAATCAATTAATGAGTTACAAACGGCACACACACCAACTATTTCAACTCTATGCATTTAACCCCACTCCTATGCCCCTAAAAGGGCATTTATCGGTTAATGGTTAAGGTTGGAAGGCAAGACAGATAGAAAAAAGAGAAAAAAAGTAGTAAATAGAAACAAAAAAGAGAAGAAAATATATTAGTTAGGGGATTTTGATTAGAAAGTATCCAGAGCTAATTGGTCAAGTTTAGTAGTGGTTGATGCTCAGCATTGCATAATTTTGTCATTTTTTTCATGAAAATTATTTCAGGATTTCCTCGTGTTCTTCTAGAAAAGTAATCAGGTTGGTTATCTTCTGTTTCAACTTTGGATTCTTATAGATAGATCTCTTCCAGTCTATGAGGAATTCTAGCTTTGGTTGCTTAAAGAGTTAGGATGTGGTAAGCGGACATTCCATTGCATAATGCCACACTGTTCCTACTCCTCCACCGGCACACGCGTTGTCAGTAGTCAGGCAGAAGCGTTTTAGATACTCTTTAAAGGGGCCATGCTCTGTAAAGAAGAGGATTAGCTGCCTATTCCATTCTAAAGGTTTGAATGAGACATCTGGTGAAATTTCTCTGATTAACATTCCTGATTTCGGTTGGTGATGATCCCTCTAGTGTTGCCAATCCGTCTTAATTTGTGTTTTAGCTTTAAGCTTAATGAATGAATGTGGATCTTTGATGCTGAAATATTGGCCCTTATTAATTGCCTCTTAAGCTAAGTTATCAGCTTGTTCATTTCAGTTACAAACGGCATATTGTATACTCAGGTTCAAAACATTATTTTTATCAAAATATATTTGACTAGATTAAGTCAAGCATTAAAAAAAATGGAAATGGAGATGAATTTAACTCCAAATTACAGGGGAAAAAATGATTGAATTTGCTTAATAATTTTGTTGAAAATTATAGTTTTATTCGTTTAAAATAAAAACAGTTTTAAATCATTGCATATGTTTAAAAATAATATTGAAATGAATATTAGAATGAATATGGATATTAGAACGAATTCTTCTCATTCTAAAAAAAACTGAACATTTCTCTTATCAGAAGTAATCATCAAATATCGTATTTTTTATAAGTATTTGATTTTATGATGTATTCATTTATCGGAAAAAAGTAGAAACAAACATATATTTTTTTTTCAGAGAGAGGACATCCGACTTCCTCATCCATATAGTACAAACTGCACAGATTATTTAAGTCTTTGGAATGAAAACAACGGCACTGGGCCGTTAAACAAAAAAGTATGTTAAGATAGTTATACTTTAGATTTTTCTTAATTTTATATAAATTTAGTAAACATTAAAAGTCTCAAATTTGTACTGTTTTTTGTACTTTAGTTAAAATTATTTACTATTTATAAATTTTCTTTACGATCAGAACATTCCAATTTTTTACACTCATTGAACAATAAGCACTTCAAAAAATACAAGTTCCGATATTGAAAATAGGATTTTACAGTTCAGATTTTATTTCTTTTTTCTAGAGAGTTAATGAAAAACTTAAAATTGATGGCTGATGTTTGGTAATTTTTATTTAAATAATTCATTAAATTAAGGGAAAATTTTGAAATACCAATCAAATTAACATAAACATTATAAATTAAGTAAGATCAATTAAAAATCATTAATTTTAACATCTTTAAAGTACAAATCCAATCTGAAAATTTACAGGCACATTTTCATGCTTAACATGCGGATGATTTGCTACTATATTGTATCAGTCAGAAATTTCGATCCATTTTGCAAGAGTTAATTTAATTATTGTATATTGATAAAAAAAATAATACTATAAAAGTGGCCAATCAGAATAACTTTTGATCTAATGATTGGATCTTCATCTTCAAGGACTCGAACTTAATGGTTGGACTAACGAGCCTCAAATAGTCCAATTAATAAGTGCACTCTAAATTATCTCAGTGTAAAATGAAGTAGAAATAAATTACTCAATTTTCGTTGATTAAAATAATTTGTTATTCGAAAATACCTAAAAAAATTAAATGTGAATATAGGAAAGAAAGTTCGTATTTTGCTTAACATCAAAATTCACGTCTCGCAATTGTAAGGGACAGTGAAGATGTATTAAAAAAGATGTTTGGTAGAACAATAATTAATTCGCATTAAGATGTAAGTTTATTAATAAGCAAATATCTAACCATCAAAGTAACAAAAATGACATTTTCTATCATAAGGTATTCAATAATTGTTTGCCCATGAAAATCAAACATCTCCTGATGGTTAACCATCATAGTATTAAAGCAGCATTTTCCATCATTGAATCACGTAAATTAGTTAACAAAAATGTTAAAAACCATGAGCTCATATTTAAAAGTGGGTAAGTGATAATTATAAAGAAAAAAAGTGAAAAGTGATAATCATAGGGAGATCGACTATCAAGAATCACACTGAAATCATCATAAACCATCGAAATTCTTTGATGGGTAAAGCAAGAATTTTGACTAGGGTAACCAAATAACTGGAATCATATTTCCCGGATTGCGGCTACACCTAATATTTCAGGGACTAGAATTTAAAATCAATGAAAAAAAAAGTTTAATTATTAAGAGAAAGTTCTAATTTCGTAACTTAAAATATCGTCTTTATTAATTAATTAGCATATTTGAGGTCCCCCCTTCGAATCTTTAAAATTGAATCCTAGAGTTAGAAGATCCGACCATTAGAACAAACAGGGTAGTTCATGTGAATTTTTGAAGTATCAAAACATGTAAACTTTACTATAATGTTTATATTTTTCGAAGTAAATGAAGTTTTTATCTTTTGAATTATTCATTTAGTAGCACAATATGTTAAATTTCTTCACTCGATATTAAAATAAGTTTTACGTAAGATAATGGCGTAGGTTCTTAGATTGAAAAGCTGATAGTTAGTCACAACTTACTAAAAAATCAATGCAGTTCATTTTTTTTAAGGCTTAATACTTAAAAAAAATTTTTAAGGATGTCGAAAAATTCCGTTTTGAATTTAAATTTTTCGACTTGAATGAGATAATTGTATGTCCTGTAGCTTCTGGAGATAAAAATAAGTTAATACAAGGACATTTACTTTAAACAAGCTAGATTCTCCGTCCTACCAAAAGAATTTTTTAAAATGTCTTTTTTATTTATCGATTCCAAATTTTCTTCTAGATATATTTTGGTGCACTTCCATAGAGTTTATTTTTGCGCACTATATATATATATATATATATACC
>NC_092212.1:10594092-10602967 GCF_043381705.1 Parasteatoda tepidariorum
ATCCTGAATGCCAAAAAATACATCGAAACTGCCCTGAAACCAAAATTGATACCTTCCATCAGGGATCTCTTCTCCAACAACGCACCATTTATTTTTCAGCAGGATTCAGCTCCATGCTACACAGAAAAAGTATGCAAAGCATGGTTTCAAAATAAAGGCATAGATATATTACCATGGTCAGGAAACAGCCCTGATCTCAATCCAATTGAAAATTTGTGGCGACGTTTGAAAATTCTTGTACGAAAAAAACGTCCATCCAATAAAAGACAGCTTATTGAAGCTTTAATTGATTCTTGCCACAATGTGATTACGAAAGATGAACTCCAAACACTCGTTCACTTGATGAAAAGACACTGTGAAGCTGTCTTAAAAATTAAGGGTTATCCTACTAAGTATTGATTGTGTAAGTATCACTTTAAAAAAATGCAAATCTAAGATAGATCTTACTATTAATTGCATAACTTTTTTTGTAATACAGATATTGTAATACTGTATTTATTATTAAATTCTACATTAAATTACCTTCAATTTGATATATAAATGTTTGTATTTAAGGGAAAATTAATATATTCTACAAGCACACAAAGTTGAAAAACATGAAACTTTCAAAAAGTGTCCACACTTTTGGCCACCACTGTATATATATAATGCATTATGCATGCTAAGAGCAATACCCTGAACCAGAATGGACGAGAGTGTACACTGACTGCTCAAAAATACAAGACAGCACCGTAGCAGGAGTACACAGTAAGCTCTTTTCTCACAGCGCCCCTATGGGAAACTATATGTCAAATTTTGATGCAGAGATCTTCGCTATATCGATAGCCCTGGAAAACCTTAAGAATAAGATCAATTACTTCACTAAAGCAGTAATCCTTGTCGACTAAGGCAGCTATCCAGGCAATTGCCATAAACCATGATTCAGATACTCAGACTATTTCAGATATTAGAGATAATTTGATTTTTCTCGAGAATGCCAACAAAATTATTATGTTCCAGTGGATCCCTTCGCATGTAGGAATCAATGGCAATGAAAAGGCAGACCAACTAGCCAAGAAAGGGACACTCGAACCACAATGTAATAAACCGATTCCACCAAACTCCCTTAAAAAACAATTTTCTGAGAAGCTTAAGACCAACCTAAAGCTCAATCAAGCAGTAAATTCCACTGGAAAACCCTGGGCTAACATCCAAAACAGTTGGAGAAATTTTGTCACAGTCCTCGTAAGAAGGCTGTGGCAAACTTCAGACTCTCAACAGGCCATGACTGCTTGGCAGAGCACCTCAACAGAATAGGTGTCCTTCCATCTAGCGAGTGCCAAATCTGCATTTCGGGAACCATGAACTCAGACCATTTGCTTGTATGCCCTTTACTGGACAAACAATCCCAAGAGCGGGGTGATCTGTGTAAACTTTACTGGGATGCCAGAGATCACATGAACTCTCTGTAAGGACTACTCCTCATTCTTCACTGTTTATATTTATATTTTTTTTCTTACTTTAATTTTTTTCTATGTGTTCTTTTTGTATTAATATGTGTTTGTCATGTGTTTTCAGTGTTTGTTATTGTAATTTTGTTCCTTTTTACTCCCTGTTTAAGTCCACTTAAAGTTGAACATTGTATATGGATTAATATTTCCAATAAAGCCATATGTAACAACATATGTTTAAGATGTAGAAGTCGGTCTCTCACAAAGAGCCATAAAAAGTAAAGATGAGCCAGATAAGGCTAGATAAAAGATTATTTTCTGAAGTTAATGAGCAATAATTCGTCGATGAAGTACACATTAAGATAGTCCCAAAAACTTCCCAGAACCAGAAAGGCACTATCCTTTTAGCGTATCAAAATCTCTAAATTTTATCAATTGAATGACGTTTCATGAAGATAAGAAGATCCTTGCAACCACTCCCTCTCAAAACCTCCCTTTAAGATCCCGGGACGGCCAAAAATGCGTGTCTTTTTACATATTTCCATGGCTAGTTAAATCCGGGCCAAAAGCCAAACATCCCTGAAATGGGGAGACCATCAATGTAAATATTCCACGAACACTGTTTTCCATACTCCATATTACGCAATAAAATGCCTTTTTATATTAATCAGCCTAAGTCTTTTAAATTATCTATTTTCCTATATATATATATATATATATAGAAGNTTCACTTTTTGTGTTTAGCTTAAATTAAGGTATATATATATATATACTCTACTTTGCTAAAAATTATTTAGGCTATATAATTTAATGCATTCACAGTATGGTTAACGGGGATACCAACGCATTTCCTTATCCTTGGGGCCACTAATTAATAATAATATAGCTTAAACGAATTATAATAGTTAAATTGTTTCTCGTTTTAGTTTTCAAACAATAAAATTTTTCGTACAAACAGATTTCAACTCTGGGATTGATGAAATCATTAAGAAGGTTCCTTTGAGGTTATCCCTTTATAATGAAATACTCGTAAAAGAAAAAGTTTGTTCTCATAATTACAGTAAAAATTATGTTAAACCTCTCTCTACGTTTTACTTATTTTTTTCTCATCAAAATTGGTCCGAAAATTGCCTATTTATTTCAGATTTCAAAACTACATATATTTTAGATTTAAAATCTTTAACTCTAAAATATATGTAGTTTGTAGTATTTAAAAACTTTTGTAAATGAGTTTATTTCTTTTCAACATAAAATGAGGTCATTAATGATGGAATTGTTTCCATAGGAAATTGAAATTAATAAAAAAATTTATAAAAGCAGAATTTTGACAATGATTTAGGATTTGAAATGATTAATTATTTTTTGAAACACAAAGGATAAACTTATATACAAATAAAATTCGACGAATCCTTACAAAATATTTATTGGAAAATAAGTTTAGTATGATAAGCTTCGAAAATGGGCTCAAAGCTAAGTCTTTTCTCAAAATCTTACGGTCAAATTTGCAGTTCCTCGCATTTTTTTTACATATATTTTTTTACATACATATACGCATTTTATTATTTTTACGCCAAAGCATGAAAACCGCGCTATTCTGTATTGTTATTATTTTTGTAATGTTTACAATAGATTTGTGATGCAATAGACCTCTTTTCAAACTGTTAATAAATCTTTGGCAAAAATCAGAAAAACTAAAGATAAGAAACATAACACTTACATTCTATTTATGTCAAGTTACTAATTTTGAATAGATTTATTGTTTCTCATCATAAAATTTAAAAAATACAGTAAAATCTTATAAATTGTAAAAGTGTGATGAAGAAAATAACAGAAATTCCAAGCAATGGAGTAGCTTCATTGGATTTAACCTACATGCAAACGAGTGCGAACAAATTCAATATTCTTACTTTTTTATTTGTCAATATTTTGGAACACGACTCAAAGTGAAAGTTCCTAAAAAATTATAAATAAATCCAAAATATTTAAAAAAAATTTTGTTTCTGATTGAACGAAAATGAAAGTTTTTTTAAAAATAGGAATGCATCGAGTACTGCAAATTACAAAGGTGGAAATCGCTAGGTCGTTGCATTAAAACGGACATATGGTATGCTCCTCATACGGAGCAATTGTGCTCTCCAGGTAAGTTAAATCTAATTACAAAAAATTTATGATTTGAATGTGTTTCGAATGAATTGATATCATTTAATAAAATGGCTCATTATAAATATTTATTTTAAAAGCAAAAGATATTTTACTATGGCATCATAGCAAAAATAGACATCACAGTTTAAATATCAGGAGCAGCAAAAATTCGTGGCTTTTTCATATTTTCATGGCTGTGCCAAAACCCAACATCCCTGCCATGGAAGCCTCACCAATGTATTCCATGCAAAATTCCTACGAACACTGTTTATATATATATATATATTGTAAATTTTTTATGAATTTTTTTTTGCGAAATGCATTTTTCAAACACATTTTTGCTAATAATAGCATAGAAATTTAAAATACAACTTTCATGTCCAGTTAATTATATTGAATAAATTTAAAATTACAGATAAGAAAAATAGTTGCAAATGAATACTTATTTATTTTTTGTTGCTTTGCAGGGGAGAAGATTTTAAGAATAAATAAAAGTAAATAAATAAGGGGTTAAGAATTATTTGCATCTCCAGTCAAAACTTACAATTCTTGATCTTAAATATTTGCATTCTTAATCTTAAATATTGCACCAGGCATAAACTAGTTTACTTATTACCAGTTTACATAACCAGTTTACTTCGGAATGATAAAATTGTTATTTTTGAATAAGAAATATCAATTCTAAATACAAAATATCCTTCTCTATCTGCATTATATCAAAATGTTAGAACAATTTTATGAAAAGTAAAATTAAATTAAAACTCTTTTGTAAACAACATCGCTTCACCCTGTGACAAGTTTTTGTTCCGCTTAAATCAGTTTGCCCATCCCCTCGAATTCTGACGTCATGAACAATCTCCGCCTCTATTTGAGGCACGTGACGCTAATTTCGTCTTATGTTAATTTTAAGTTATGATTTGAAAAAATTCAAGTCGATTTTGAACAAAGTGAGTTAATTTTTTAAGATATAGACTATTCAAAGTAATCAAAATTATGTGATTACTAACACATGCAGGTTCCTCATTAGCCCTCTCTCCTCTACAACATCGAAATAATTTGTGGCAATTTTGATTTTATATTTATTTAGAATTCTGAGAGAATTTGTTGAGATGTCTGAAAAATAGTATTTTAAACAATGCTTAAGGCATTCTTCAATCCAAAGAGTAAGCGTAGTAATTAGTACAACACATTGTTAGTTGCTAAGTCAAATTTCTCTGGGTCTTCTAGGGGAATATTTTAAATAATCATTTTTCCTATTTTGAACAGGTAATAAGGCCTTATTTCTTCCTTCTGAAAAAAATAAATATTGCAACAGAAAATGTCAGCCAGCATGCCGGTAAGTAACATAGCAGAAAGCTATTTCAATAAGCGCTATATTTTTATGATTAATTTTTAGGTCGGTCATAGTTTTCACTTAAGTCTTCAGTTGCACTTAATAGTTATTATTTTGAACATAAGACAATGTGTGATAGTTGAATTTTATAAATATTTTAATTTTTATAAAGTAGGTAATGAAAAATGAATATTGTACAAGTTTTTTTTTTAACTCAAAAACAAAAATTTCTCTCCCCCGTAGAAAATTCACAAATTCATCGATCGAAAGGAGAAATACAAGTATGGTTTAAAGTGTTATATCTAAGAAAAGAAAATAACACCTCAAATTCTTGTTTTAGTATATTAATAGTATATCGCTGTCTAATTATGAACATTCATGCATTTAAAGATCCATTATTTTAAAAACCAGACAAAAATCTAATATTTTGATAGTTGTATCTTTATATAGATTTTATTTTTTTTTATATTGAAGCAGGTTATGAAAAATAAATATTATGTAAATTTAAGCTGCTAAAATTTTTTTTCCTCGCCAGAAAAAAATTCTAAATTTTAAGTCAATTCTGTAAAAATAAAATCGATGTATGTTTTGGAGGGTTTATCAAACGAAAGTAACAACACCATAAAGTTTTGTATTTTTATTATTAACATATCTCTGCCTAGTTACAATCACTCATATCCATGAAACATAGTAGGTTTTCAGTTTTATGCTCTGCCAATCTCAGGAAAAATTTATTTTTTGGCGTCTTTTTTCATCGCCTCCTACATCAGAAAGCCTCCTCACGAGATTTAATAAGTAGTCTGCGCAGACTAATAAAAAAAGCCGAACCGGTCGTGCGCATGAACTCAAATTCTATTTTAAAAGTAATTGAGAGAAATTCATCATATATATTTAAGAATTCAATCTGCAGTGGTTGACAAGTAAATAAGACAAACCAATCATATCCTTAAATCTCGATCTCAATGTGTTTTAAGAAAATATAATCATGAAAAAAAATTCACCGAGGTGCTATGTCATAACAAAAACTGAAAAAACCCGGTTTTCTTAGTAATGTATTTGTATAAAGTGCAGAAAGAAATTAAAAACTGAAGCATAAGCTCTGTTATCTATATTTCAATATTTACTTATTTATTCCGTGTTACTTAGTTATAGTTTAAAAATAAAATTTAGAGAATCTAAAAAACCGACTTTTATAGGAGAAGGAGCATTTTTTTTTCATGCAAGATTTCTTCTCTCTTTTTGCAGTAATCTTCTTCCAGTATTAAAATGTTTTTCACCTTTTGCTCAAATCTAATGCACTTTACCTTTAACTCGATATTTCATATATCAGCTATTTGTTCAGGATACCACACATTATCAAAAAACTGTCAATCTGATTTACAGAATCTGAAATCAATTAAAATTTTAAATATGGATCTCCTAATTTCAGGGACATTTACCTCCGTTTCTTCTTCACTATTCAAAATCAATACTTTCTCGGTGAATATTTCAAGAAATAATATTTCGGGAAATTGGAGTCTTACCCAAAGTAAATTATGTTTAATTGATTAATATTTTTAAAAATACAATATATAAGGATTTTTAGAAATTAAAAAAGGAGTACTTTTTTTTTCATTTGACTTAATAAAAATATAAGTATATACTGCAATATTATATTACAGATTATTCCTTCAGGGGAGGACAAGTCATACGAAATTAATCAAAATATACGAATATAAACAATATGCATTAGTACAAAACAAAATTTTGAAATATGGAAGTGCCATTTCCAGTTCGACATTAATGCTGGCTTACTACAGTGAAAAGTGAAAGTGACAGCAAAGCATCGATAAATTAATTTCTAGCATCTCTCATAGTTATCAGAAGTTTTATTTTGTGTTTTAAAATGTTAAATGGCGTGTTTCTGTTATTTTAAAGTTTAAAACTTATTAATTATAGGATCTCTGATGCACAAAACACTTGTTCGTATCTCTTTAACAAGCTCAAGAATAAACTCGTAATTTGTTATTATGAGGTTGAATGATTTTTGCGACAACCATCCACGCACTGAAGTAGCAATATCACAATTGATATTAAAAATAAGTGTGAGTCATTTTCACGCTTTAAATAACGTAAAACAATTCTTTAGGAACTCGTCTGTCACTTCCTTTCATTGCAGTCATTGTCAGTTTTACTATTACTTTACGCTGTTGTCTGCATACACACTCACATGAATACTATTCAGAATTATGGCATTATTTTCTTTTTTCTCCTGTATATTGAGCGTTTTGTTTCCATTTGCTCTACAAAATTTGAATTATCATAACGTAGAAGAGACAAGCTAAAATATAAAAACATTTATTTTCGTGCGTAAAATCCAAATTATATGGGCATTTCTTTCGGCGAAAAAAAATTCATTTGCACGTTTTACTGAGATAAAGCAAAATTATGCTGAGATTATGAAAATTAAAGCAAACTTATGAAAATTAAAGCAAAATTAAGCTGAGATAAAGCAAATCTGTAATTAGCGGGACAGATATGCTCGGAGTTTAGATGTGATTCCATACATCGAGCACAATATTTTCCCTTAGTTGTGATTCAGGCGAGACAGTTTTTCAACAAATAAGGATAAACAATCAAAGATTTTTTTCTTAAAATTTTGGTTCAATTGAAAATATAGTCTTGAAGTCTGTGACTCATTCATCATGCGATAAATTTTTATTTTGACTTACAAACAATTACTATTTACCAAGTGTTTTCATGTTCAAGATTATAACAAAAATAACTGTTTATAATCAGGATGTATATGGTATCTTTCAGGTGCAATATCGAATTTGTAATTCAGTAAGAGTTTAACTAAGTTGCTTCGAACATCTAAACAAAGATGCCATATAATTTAACGGAAACTATTATGTGACATTTTTGTTACTCGGCAGACCCAAATTCATGTTCTATGCATCCTCTTCACCAAGTTTAAAATATTGCAAACTCAAACACCGTCAGAAACTTCAAAAATGAGATTTTTTCCTACGAGGGTCAAGATGACCCCTTTTGGCTGTTTTAGATAGTTCTATGATTATTTACTTTAATAATCATCAAAAGTGCATGAAACTTTGATGCAGTATACGTAGACACAATTTGGAAAAAGTAAGCAAATGTGAGCTTCGAATATGAAGTGTATCATCAAAAGCAAAATAATAAATGACAAAAAATGAGCAAAATGACCCCAAAAGTGCCTTCAGTATTAAGATAATTTTTATACGCCCTATGTTTCTTTAAAATTCTAATGATTTTACCCATGTAAACAGAATATAAATTTACTTGTTTTTCCTTTGAAATGCTGGTTGTTAAGGGAGCAAACATATGAAGTTAAATATGAGGAACAAGCGTATCCCTTGGTAAATATATATTTAAATATAATTACAGTCGGACTTCTATTTAACGAACTTCCATTCTACGAATTTCTCTATTTTACGAATTTTTTCGAGGAACCAAGAGCATTTTGGAAATTTTTTTGTAAAATAACTTTCATACAACGAAGTGAATTTTCTATTTAACGAACTTTTCATTGAGATCGACTTTCCCTATTTTCCAAAATATTTCTTAACATTTTAAACTTGTTAAAGCAATTTATGGGGGAAATGACCTTGAACTAATTTTCGAAGCCACTGCTTTATGAAATGTATTACTGTTTTGTCTAATATTTATCTTAGAGAAAGCAGTAAATTCCCTTTCCCTTTTTGTTTGCACTTCAAACGAAAAACTCACTTCAAATTAACGGATTTCATCCGTAGCAATTTAACTTAACGCAAGTGGTAATGTATGTTTAAAATTACTTTTATAATAAATGCAACTATATTTTTATACATAAATTTAGACTTTTTTTAGTTGAAAATGTATATAGCATGATAGTGTAACACTGGATAATGTTTTGCTCTATTCTTGCTTTCCATGCAGATTTCTTTTATGTTGTCCAACCTAAATTTTCGTT
>NC_092212.1:10606347-10608599 GCF_043381705.1 Parasteatoda tepidariorum
GTAATCAGGATGTACATGGTTTTAAAGTTTATTAATTAAAGTATCTCTGATGCACAAGACACTTGTTCGTATCTCTTTAACAAGCTCAATAATAAACTAGTAATGCGTTATTATAAAGACGAATGATTTTTGCGAAAACCATCCACGCACTGAGGTAGCAATATCACAAATGATATTTAAAAAAAAGTGTGAGTCATTTTCAAGCTTCAAATAATGAAAAATAATTCTTTAGGATCTCGTCTGTTATTTTCTGCCATTAAGTTATGGTCAGTTTTATTTTTACTTTACGCTGTTGTTTGCATACACACTCACATGAATACTATTCAGAATTATGGCATCACTTTCCTTTTTCTCCTGTATATTGAGAGTTTTGTTTCCATTTGTTCTCCAAGAGGTGAATTATCGTAACGAAGAAGAGACAAGCTAAAATATAAAAATGTTTCTTTTCATGCTCACATTCCAAATTATGTGAGCATTTATTTTGACGAAAAACAATTCATCTGCACTTTTTACTCAGATAAAGCAAAATTATGCTGAGATTATGAAAATTAAAGCAAAAACATGAAAATTATGAAAATTAAAGCAAAAACATGAAAATTATGAAAATTAAAGCAAAATTAAGCTGAGATAAAGCAAATCTGCAATTAGCAGGACAGCTATGCTCGGAGTTTAGATGTGATTCCATACATCGAGCACAATATTTTCCCTTAGTTGTGATTCAGTTGAGTCAGTTTTTCAACAAATAAGGATAACCAATCAAAGATTTTTCTTTTAAATTTTAATTCAATTGAAAATATAGTCTTGAAATCAAAGCTATGTGACTTATTTATCATGAAATAAATTTGCATTTTGACTTACAAACAATTGCTATTTGCTAAGTGTTCTTTCATGTTCAAGAAACAACATTTGAAACAATTGAACAATTGAAAATATAGTCTTGAAGTCAAAGTTATGTAACTTATTCACCATGAGATAAATTTGTATTTTGACTTACAAACAAATACTATTTGCCAGGTGTTCTTTCATGTTCAAGAAACAACACTTGAAACAATTTAACAATTGAAAATATAGTCTTGAAATCAAAGTTATGTGACTTATTCATCATGAGATAAATTTGTATTTTGACTTAGAAACAATTACTATTTGCTAAGCGTTTTTTCATGTTCAAGAAACAACGCTTGAAACAATTGAACAATTGAAAATATAGTCTTGAAATCAAAGTTATGTGACTTATTCATCATGAGATAAATTAGTATTTTGACTTGCAAACAATTACTATTTGCCAAGTGTTCTTTCATGTTCAAGAAACAACACTTGAAACAATTGAACATATGAAAATATAGTCTTGAAGTCAAAGTTATGTGACTTATTCATCGTGAGATAAATTTGTATTTTGACTTACAAACAATTACTATTTACCAAGTACTCTTTCATGTTCAAGAAACAACCATTGAAAATATAGTCTTGAAATCAAAATTATGTGACTTATTCATCATGAGATAAATTTGTTTTTTGACTTACAAAAAATTACTATTTGCCAAGTGCTCTTTCATGTTCAAGAAACATCACTTGAAACAATTGAACAATTGAAAATATAGTCTTGAAGTCAAAGTTATGTGAATTATTCTTCATGAGATAAATTTGTATTTTGACTTACAAACAATTATTATTTGCCAAGTGTCTTTCATGTTTAAGAAACAACACTTGAAACAATTGAAAATATAGTCTTGAAATCAAAGTTATGTGTTTTATTCATCATGAGATAAATTTGTATTTTGACTTACAAACAATTACTATTTGCCAAGTGTTCTTTCATGTTCAAGAAACAACACTTGAAACAATTGAACAATTGAAAATATAGTCTTGAAGTCAAAGTTATGTGACTTATTCATCATGAGATAAATTTGTATTTTGACTTACAAACAATTACTATTTACCAAGCGTTCTTTCCTGTTCAAGATTAGAACACTTGAAACAATTGAACAATTGAAAATATAGTCTTGAAGTCAAAGTTATGTGACTTATTCATCATGCGATAAATTTGTCTTTTGACTTACAAACAATTACTATTTACCAAGTGTTCTTCTGTACCGTTACCCTTCAAACTTTTGCAAGGCTGTGATTTATTAACTGAATTTTGGTAACGGTTACCCAGGTTCAAAAATAGACACTTGACTAATGAAGTACGAGAAACTTTTAACAATAAAAAGTAAATTTTATTATAACTATTTTTTGTAAGTAAAATTCAATTG
>NC_092212.1:10609267-10613613 GCF_043381705.1 Parasteatoda tepidariorum
TACTACTTTTTCAGCCACTCTTCACGCCTCTTATACTTTTCTCAGCAAGGCGGAATAATCCATACTGACCTGTTTACTCGCTCAAAAGTCATCCCGCATCCAGTGGACGTCAGAACAAAAAAAAGATCCACAAGAAAAACCAGCTACAAACCCACTAATACGCCATAAAAGTGATAATCTAAAGCTCCTTAAATATTAATACAATTTATATCCACAATTTACCCCAAAAATCCCATTTTAAAAGAATAAATAAAAATTTCTCATGAAATATCATCATTTTGATTGCTTTTAAATTTTATCATAGTGGTGCCATCTATTGAAAAATAACCCTTCTTTAAAAAGTATTGATACAAAAAAAACTCCAATAAATTCCTATTTATTACACTTCATGTTCAAGATTATAACAAAAGTAACTGTTTGTAATCAGGATGTACATGGTACCTTTCAGAGGCAGTATCGAATTCAGTAAGAGTTTAACTTAGTTGCTTCGAACATCTAAACAAAGATGCCATATAATTTAACGGAAACTATTGTGGGACTTTTTTTAACTCGGCAGTCCCAAATTCATATTCTATACGTCCTCTTAACCAAGTTTGAAATATTGCAAAATCAAAAAGTGTCAGAAACTTCAAAAATGAGATTTTTTCCAACGAGGGTCAAAATGACCCCTTTTGGCTTATTCAGATGGTTTTATGATTATTTACTTTAATGCTCATCAGAAGTGCATGAAGCTTTTATACAGTATACGTAGACATAATTTAGAAGAAGTAAGCAAATATGAACTTCGAATATCACTTGTATCATCAGAAACAAAATAAGAAATGACTAATAATGATCAAAATGGCCCATAAGGTTCATCCAGTATTAAGATAATTGTTATACTCCCAATGTTTTTTAAAATTCTGATGATTTTACTTATGTAAACCGAATATAAATTTACTTGTTTTTCCTTTAAAATGCTGTTAAGGGAGCAAACATATGAAGTTAAATATGAGGAGCAAGCGTATCCCTTGGTAAATATATATTTAAATATTTTATTATTTTATGATTGGTTTACTTTTTTCCTTTTATGGCATGTAATTTATTATACAAAATAAAATTGTTGAATGTTTTTAAAGATTAGATATAACAAAAATGCAGATAATTAATTAATACTTATGAATTTCAAATAATAACATTAAAAATCAAAGAAGTTCGATTATAAAAAGAAATAAAAACATTTTAATATATCACAAATTAAATACATTTATGTATCTATTTCACAATCATTGATTTAAAGGAAAGTGGAAAGATTGTTTAAAAATAATTGTTATTTATCTTATTGTATATGGTCTTCTTTTCCAAATAACGCAATAGGAAACTAATTTAAAATCTTAATTGGAACGAGAGAGTATTTTAAGTTCGCAAGAATACCCAACATGAGTACTTTGAAT
This sequence comes from Parasteatoda tepidariorum, assembly GCF_043381705.1. Classification (NCBI taxonomy): domain Eukaryota; kingdom Metazoa; phylum Arthropoda; class Arachnida; order Araneae; family Theridiidae; genus Parasteatoda; species Parasteatoda tepidariorum. The sequence goes on from NC_092212.1 coordinate 10,610,701, forward strand.
TTTTAACATAACTTTACATTGTAAGTCTTTAGAGGAGTTTTTACATTGTAAGTCTTTAGACTCAATTCTTTAGACTTGTAAGTGTTTAGACTCACAGTGTTTTAATTTTCATTTTGAAATTATGGTAAACTAAGTCTGCCCATCTGATTAACCATAACGTTTATGATTATTAAAATATATCCTTGTTACGATTTTGAAACCATTTATTACTGGTACGGTTAAAATACTCCTAATTATGAAACTTAACGGTTTTGTAACAATTCACAATCACGTAGTTTCTAAACCATAAAAATAAAACATAAAATTTTCTGGGTACAGAGCAATTTATGCGTGAATGATAGTTTCGTATTCTAATAATCTAGGGTCACCGATTAAAGAGTGTAGAATACTGGAAATTCTTCATGCATTGAATTAATGAAAGAAATATTGCGCTATCAATAGTGGGATCCAAATCCCTGTTCCTCTGGCCATAAGATTTGGTCAATTAGCTCTCTCAGCTACAGTGTGTACAGTAGTAAATTATTATGTATGGTAGTAAATTCCTTATTGTGCACCTCAGAATACAGGAACCTCAAAGAATACTGGGCTCCATAACACACTGTAAAAAATTCCAGATTAAATCACTTTATAAATACAGGTGCATTGAATGCTGATAAGTTTTATTGTGAAACCCATTTTATAAAGTTTCACGGAGAGAAAAAATCTAACATGTTTTTATTTTTATAGTAATATTTACTGATATTTCACTGTAATTAAATATCAATCGGTGGAAAATAGGTACAGAACTTTATTGTAAAAATTAATTCGACTTTAAAATGGATTTTACAGTTGTTGCGATCAAAGTACCAATACTTTGAACTATAATTTTATCCGAAACTTTTTCCAGAGCACAATTTTTTTAATGTTAGTTGATAGTTGACATAGTTTGTGCTTCCGAAAACTTTGTTTAAAGAAAGCCAGAACAGTAATACCGAAACCTAAAAAGATTCCAAAGGAACCAGACAGTTATAGACCGATCTCAATGCTTCTGATTTGGGGAAAGATCTCAATAAATTCATTACCAATAGACTAATATTCTGCCTTGAAGACAATAACATACTATACAATGATCAACACGGTTTCAGTAAAAAAAATAGATCAACAACAATAGTTATGAAGGTATTAAACAGCACATTCAACAAAGCCAACATGAAAGAAAATATACTCTTGCAATATTTTTAGACTTAGAAGGAGTTTTCAATAGTGTCTTCTGGAAGAATATCATTGACAAGCTAAACTCATCAGGCTGTTTAACAACCATCAAAAACCTGATCAGGAGTTTTCAACCGAGATATATCATTTAAATATTGAAATCAAACCCGATGAACAAAAACTATCAATGGGGTGCGGGGTGCCACAGGTTTCAAGCCTAAGATCCTGTAGCTACTTGTTGCTAAAATTAGAGTAATGAAATATAGAAAACTGAAGGAAACTATTATTCTCATTTGCTGACGACTTTATTGTACTTTTCACAGGCAATGGCATCCATCACTAAGAACTAATAGCAACAGACTTATTAAAAAGTTTCCAAGACTGGGTACAAAAGCAAAATCTGAAATTCAATACTAATAAAATACTCACAATAGTTTTCCCGAAAACCAAAGAAATCACTAGAAAACCAACAATGAAAGAATCAACGTCCTTCCCACTATGGATTATTTAGGTTTAAAGCTTAATTTTCCGAGGTCCAGATTGTCTCATATAAGTAACATTTATATTAAAGTTATAAATTTTCAAGCTAGGCTAAGCAGAATCGCATTGCTGACAACAAACCTAAGAAAATTTATTAACCATAATAGTGCTTTAAGACAAATTGTCCACGAATCAGATATGCAATACAAAGAACAAGATGTATTTTTTTCAAAGAAAAGCAGCAAAACTGAAGAATTTAGAATGAGTTTCACTACTTTTAATTGCAAAGGCTTATAAGACCACCTCAAACTACGCCCTGCGAATTTTGGTGAGAACTATTCCACTGTACCTGGTAGTAAAAATGGAAGTAAAACTACCAATTATATTCTTTCATGAAAAGAAAGATAACGAATGTTCATTTACCCCTAAGACAAACATAAAGCAGATTTCCAGTAGACGCAATTTTCATGTTTTTTAATTGCAGACAAACAACTCACTTACGAATTGAAATATACACGGAATAAATGTTTAAAAAAGACTTTAAGGCTGGGTGCGTTTTTTTTTTATATATGGAAAAAATAGATCATAAAACATTCCGAATCTCAAATCTGTTGGATAAAAAAGCAACAAAATATAGAACAAGAAACAATTATTTACGCACACTCACTATCAGGACTCCAAGCCTTAGAAAACAGCGGAAAATCAGAATACCATCCATATATTAAACTAAACAAAACTGAATTAAAGGATACGTAAGATATGAAGGCAATGAGGAGGCTGACGAACTTGCATAATCGGCTTGTAAAAAAAACAATTTATACCTATTTAAACTACCAACGAAAACTATACAGGGTGTCTCAGTTAAGCCTTTCAGAATTTCTAAGAGGGGTAGGGGGCATCCTGACGACTCGAAATCCTATAGCAATGTAGGGTCGGAAATGCTTTCCTGAAGCGGTGACGTACACAGAAGCACCATAAAGAAAAGAGACCATAAGTGACAAATCGCTGTAATAATACATTGAAAAAATTATATGGTACTTGGACCAAATTAAGTGTTCGAAGTTTCTGCCACCGGCTACAATGTACACCTCACATCTCCGGCGCATGGACATTCGAACATTCTGCACTACTCCAGGCATATCTCGCAGGCAGCTACTGCGATTCCTGCAACCAGCATGCATTATCAACAGGGGTGTCATAAACCAGTGTCTTCATATGACTCCAGAAATCAAGACATGATAG
>NC_092212.1:10614593-10616500 GCF_043381705.1 Parasteatoda tepidariorum
GTAGTTCCCCTTGCCTACTGCCAATAGAAGTTTCAATTAAATTTTTTCCAAAAAACATTTTTTTCTGCAAAGCTCTAAGAAATTAACACTAAGCATTTAGAATTTCTTTGAAAACACAATTATAGATTTGGCATCTTGGAGCAATTACTGAAAGGCTGTCAAATGACTTAACTCTTGACAGGCCAACATAAAGTTGTCCATGAGTAAAAACTTGTTTAGGCAATACTAAACTGATTTTCTGAAAAGTCTGACCTTGTGACTTATTTATAGTCATGGAGATGGCCAGCCTAATTAGTTCCTAATTGAGTTCAATTGAAATATTATCATGTTTTTAGGGCATGAATCTGAATTGAGCAACCTGATAATGCTCACTCTGGTTATTGTTTCCGTTTTTAAAAGCGTTATATGTTGAGCCTCCTCATGTGGCATTTGCCATGTGACATTTTTATTAGCAATCATTGGTCGATTTTCTAACGTTGCCATTCGGGGAGCTGTAATGAGGCTTTTTTTTTGGTGCCGTGTAAGAGAAATATATATATAGATAATTGTAATTTGTAGGATGATTGTAAACTTAAAATGATTTAAAACTTGTTTTATAAATCACGCATCTTGTAAATCTTAAAGTAATTTTGCCAAACATGCTCTTGAGATGTTTGATGTGTTGACAGCTTTCAATATGTCATTTTGGGGCTAATCAATCCTTGTAACTAATTTTTATTTTATTATTTTTTTAAACTCAATTCGAGTTCTCTACATGTAACTTATGCAAATCTGAAAATTTTCAATGATATCTTTGCTGCCTTTTGGTTCAGGGGCGAAGACGTCTGGGTGGCGGAGTGGTTGCAGCGTTGCGCCCGCGGTATCCTAACCGATCTTTTTAACGCCTCTGCTCTTCCTGGTTTTTCCCTCAGATTGTTCCAAATCCACCGATACTTCAAATATTGACGTAATCAAAGTTTGCCATCCTTCGTCACCAAACCATCACCAAAGTGGTTTCTACGTTCTAGAGCAGTAACGAGGGCACAAATCCGAGCAATCGGTATTCCCCGGATGCCCCTGCGGGGATGGTGGGGTGTTAAGTTTTTCTTGCCTAAAACTCTCATACTGAAATTTTTAACATGAGGATTTAACCCCTTAACTTGTGAGCTCGAGTTAATTCGATCGCGCTAAACATGCCAAACTGTGCACACTCGAGATCATTCGAGCGGAGTTGTATTTTATGCTGCTATAATTTTTCACATGAGAATATAATCGAGAATTGAAAATAACAATGAGAAAGCTCAGAAAAAGAAAATCGTTTTATTGATATTTATCATTTACATAGGATTGTAAGCTATAACACTTATTTATTCAAGAATAAAATATACAGAGGTGCCAACTTTCTCTGGGCAGCAAATATATATTTTAAAGTGGGAGTTTATCGATTGTGATTCTTGGTTTAATAAATTCAATTTAGTAGATTTTTATTCACCACTGTTTCTAAATATATAATTCACCACTTTAGAGTACTAATGTCATGCTATACCTTTTAAAAAGCAAGCAAAAATAGTCAAATATTTGTAAAATTTACTTTGCAGTTATTTACGGTCTTTTTTTTAATTATTTTGGCGTGTCCGGAACAATTGGCATCTCAGAATATGGCCTTTTTTCATGGAGCAAAAGCGTAGTATATTAAAATTGTCAACCAAAAGAAAAGCCAATGTTCTGAAGTGTGTTTTTTTTACATAAAAATAATTGATTTTTTGGCCGGTTTTTTCTTCTCCAAAATATCTGTGCGTGAAGGGGTTAAAGAGGATATCAACATGCTTTTTGAGTTGAAAATACAGTCAATTCGCTATAACTCGATGTACGATAACTCGAATATTACTATAACTCGATTTTTTTATGACCTTCTCCTATATGTGGCT
>NC_092212.1:10616594-10637872 GCF_043381705.1 Parasteatoda tepidariorum
TTGCAACACACACACAATGTCTTTCGCACTCTTCATGGAGAAGCTAAAGCTGTCCCTCTTGAAGTATGTGAACAGTGGTTAAATGAAACGTTACCAAATTTACTTCAAGGATACAGTGAAAATGATGTTTTCAATATTGATGAAATGGGTTTATTTTTTAAATGTCTTCCAAATAAGACTATGTTTAAGGATGAAAACTCCTCAGGGGGTAAAATGCGCCAGGAACGTTTGACTGTCCTAGTTGGAGGAAATGCGCCTGGGACAGAGAAATTGTCCTTGCTTGTTATTGGAAAATACCAAAATCCCCGATGTTTCAAGAATGTAAAAACGTATCCTTTGGATTACAAGTCTAGCAAAAAGTTTTGGATGACATCAGTTTTATCTGAAGACTATGTAAGAAAATTGGAGCGGAAATTCTTCTCTAAAAAAAGAAAAGTGTTGCACTTTATGGATAAATGCACAGCGCATAGTGACACAACAGCAAAGTTGCCGATGGACCAGTGTATCATAAAGTGCTTCAAACAGTCTTATCGTAAATGACTTGTCAGAAAAATGATCTTAAATATTGTAAGCATTTAGAAGATTTGTAATTAATAATCATTAATTAAATAATGCGACAATATTTTGAAAGTCCAAAACCGAAACTAACGGTAAGTCGAACTTCCGATATGTCGAAGTTTTTCATCAGTCCTATCAGATTCGAGTTATCGCGAATTCACTGTATAATGATGCAAAAAGAAGATTACTTAAATATTACTGAAATTTACATTTTCTTTGAAACTTTTACTGGTTTTTCATCTGAGCTAAACTAATATGTACTCAATTTTTCTTCCTTATAGTGCCCATTTGGAACCGGTTGTCAGTAAGTTAATAATTTTAAAATAAGTAAAAAAGTGTACAAGACTCAAATGACCATTACATTAGTAAAAATTCTGTTAAATCAAAGAAAGGGTACTATTCCAAGATAGTACCAAGGTTATATGAAAGCTTATGGAATTCATATGCTTTAAATGTTGCAATATTGAGCCATGATTATTCATAAATATTGCTTACACAAGAAAAAAGAATATATGAAGCATGACAAATTATTTACTCGCATTTGATAAAAAAAAACAATATATAAGTACGAACTTAAGTTTTTTTTCTCCTTGTAAATTAAAGATATTTTAAAATTTATCTAAAAAATAACTTTACGGACTCTTGTGTGTATTTTATAAACCTTTAATTATATGTTGTTTTTTTTAATGTGAAAAATAAAGACAACTAATTTACAGAAAGTGGTGAAAAAATTATGACCCTGGTATAGTAATGGACAAATAACCAAGTATCGTGCTTTTCTTCACCACTGTGGTTAAAGTAGTAACTACCACTTTTAACATTAAGATACAATATTTTTTTGCAAATTAGAAGTGTAGCATGTTAAAGAACTATTTAATACTAGGCACAATTTTTCAAATTTAATCTAAGAATATTTTTTATCTGCCAATAAGTAACTGAATGTTTTGTAACTATGCAATCAGTAAGATATCTAAATTTATGTTACGTTAGACAGAACTAAAGACGTAAGTTACCAAGAGCCAAGAATATTAAGATCAATCACGTAACACAGTGTTCTCCAATCCGTCTCATTGCAAATAAAAAAACTCATTGATTTAACGTTCCAGTAAGTTAAAATGTTAAATCCCTTTATATTTATTTTTTGGTGTAACTGTGTTTTATTTTGAAGGCATGCTTAAATACAATTAAATTAAAATTAATGAATCAATATAATCTAAAATATATAAGCAATCAACTCCCCCCCCCCCCCNCGGGCCGCGGTAAAATTATCAAACGTTGACAGGTCCGCGGTGATAAAAAGGTTGGGGAACACTGACGTAACAGATTCATAAGGAAGAGCGAAAACGATTTCGGAATTTTCATTAGCCAGTTAAAAAAATAGAGAAAAAAATTATATTTATTTCAGTCTTTAACTCTCCATGAGAAATATAGCAAAGAATTCGAAATGTATTTTGTATCCCATTACTTGACTTGATATGTATTGTAGCAGAGTACCTGCCCGCGAAGCGGGAATCTCCCTCCCTCTTCTGATCATATGAAATAACAATTGAGACTAAATGGCTTTGGCAAAAGAAAAAGATTCGAGTGTTGGCTGTGAAGCCTCTGTTAAATTACAGTCCAATTTGAGTATGTATCCCATTAAATTACTTTTTTATAATGTAACGTTTCAATTCTACAATTTAGAGTGTTTGAATAAATAATTTTCTATTACACTTTATGCACAATTTTATCAGAGTTCGGAACTAAATTTTAAAATGCTGAAAAATGTCCGAAGCGCTTTTGTGGTATTGTAGTAAACGCTCACAGGATAGAAAAATCTACATTTTTAAATCTTCTATAAGTTAAAACTATTGAATCTTTTGCAAGTACAGCTCTCAGTTGAGCTAATTTCACTGAATTACTTTATGAGATTACCCATACGATGTTTCAACAATATAAATAATTAGCATTCTTATTTTTAGTTTTATTTTGTGTTAATTACTTCTTTTTTTTTTAGTAAGTTAAGTTTTTTCATTCTCTCAAGTAAAACAAAAAGTTCAGAAAATTCAATAAATTAAAAAGTTAATTTCACAGCATATTTAAATTTATTTCAAAATGTATTGGAAGTATATTAATTATTTTATCATTGTATACATTGCTTTCAATCTTAATTACATTCATTTGCATAAATATTTTATCTAACTAGAAAAAAAAACATTTCTCAAGAGCAAAAAGTTTAAATAAATATCTTATAACATTTTCGAACAGCATACATCATAGAGTCCGTATGACAAATTAAGCTTTATGAGTTTGCAATAAATTAAAAAAAAAATGAATTGCCCAATATAATTAATGCATTTTTTTTTCAGTAATATGATAAATATTAGAGTTTCCTTCCGTTCGTTCAAGTTGACAAAACACATAGATGAGCCAAACTATCAAGTAAGTGATGAAATTCTTATTGAGAAATAAGACTCATATGTTTATGATTAACTAATATCTATATGATAGAGTCTCCATCAATGAATGTTTATCTTGAGAGAATCTTGCAGTCAAAATTTATATTACTTTTCGACTATCCAGAATACTTCAAAAAATACTGAAGATCTGTACCCGATGTCGATGCAAGATTCAAACATTTCCCGGCCGCTACCAACAGATTTTACCAATATATTTTCCTCAAAGAAAAGTTCTCGTAATTCAAAATCTTCTGACCACTTTAAAGTAGGATAGAATAATCAAATTTTAATTGAATCCCTATGCTGGAGTTGTACAATTTAATTTCTAATCACTTACCCCCAGCCAAACGAAGAATTTTTCTCAAAATTATTGCCCTAGAAAACTTATCGTCTCTGAAATTATCCTCCACTTTCAAATTAAGTCGAGTGCTTAGAGTACAAAGACTCTTTTTACTGTGTTATTATAATCTTTTCTCTATTACTACAATTAAAATTCGTCACAATATTGTCACATAGAAAATATCGTTGACTTAAAAGAAAATAAGTAAAAAAAAATAATAAATTAGGGTGCTTAAGCCTTATATAGTGCCCCGCGCTTCATGACTAAATAAACAATTATGACTTCCCGTAAACTTTGTAACTAGCGAAATTTCTCGTTACACTATTGCATTTAATTTTGTTAATCAATTAAAATTATCAAATTTGTAATCAATTAAAATTTCAGCTATTGCTTGATTAACTACTGTGCTTTCATTTTAAATAGATCTCTGCACTAGATGGCATTTTAAGTTTTAATCATCTTTTGATCAAAACATGCATATTTTAGAACTATAATACTAATAGTAATTTGTCTTTAATTAAACTAGTCACATTTAAGGACTTCAAACTGTCTCAATTAGGGTCACTCTGGGAATCAGTATCAAATGCTACAGTTATTTTACAACTACTCCTTTCCCGTTTTTTCTTGTGGTAGATTAGAATGATGGTCAAGGTAGTGTTGACAAAGTGTGGACGAGGTCGTATCACATGTGAACTCTAATCGGGGATAGTGACCTCAGTTTCTTGGAAAAACGTCACATTTAGGACATGTTGGGGAGCATAAAAATAAGTGTGTAACGAGTAATTGCCATTTAAAACTGTTTAAAATGCGTGTAAATTAATCGGGATTTGCTCGTGAGATTCGAAATTTTCATTCTATAGCTATTACGGATGATTCGTGAATTAGTATTTAACGCAACTGAACATTGTCGCTGCCGCGAGGGACCTTTAGTGGAGAGAGAAGAATAATGATCGCCAGGTTCCAAATTTTTCGTCAGGTGCTCCTTAACGATGTGGCGCAAAAAAAGACTTTACCTAAGGTTGATCTCCTGATCAGGAACTTATACTATACTCGATGAATACATCTCACGGGACCGCATGGCTAAGTGATTCACAGGAAACAATGAACAATATCTTATCCTTTCTTTATTTCATCAGGAATCAAAGTTCAAACATAATAAGAATTCATGACAAGTTCATCAATTAAAATTCCAATACGTGTCGAGTCCTCCCTGTGTGCTTCAGGGAGTAAAATATTAAATTTTATGTAATCAGCATATTTGAGACATCTGCAGTTAAAATTTACGAAATAGATTATTTGCAATTTGTTGAGTTTATGGAATTGAAAAAGTAAAATTATATATGAATTATTACGAACTTGAAGCACACAGNCAGGGGGGGGGGGGGAATCAAAAACGCCGCCCAAAAAAAGGAAGCAGCAACACGCTCTAGAGTTCCAAGGGGAAGGCATGTCTATCTCCAAAAGATAGCGTCCCCTCCTTAGCGGTTGCGAGAATCTCTAAAGACTAGCTAGGAGTCGAGATCCTGCAATGGCAACGAAGAGGACGCTCCTGTTGGAGACAGCCCAGTAGGAAAAGTAAACATTGTGGTGATCCCATGATCATACCACAGTCGCATTTAGGCAAACTGACCTTATTTAAAATACTTGAGAAACATTTACAAAACTTTACTTTCGTTGTAAAAAAATATCATGCTTGAACAACATTTTTGACTAAATTTATTAATTTATTTAAAAAGTTATGTTTACAAAGTTTCAGCTCCGTCCCACATTTGCTTTAAATATTATACTCACTGTATTTTGGGTTGCGATAAGTTTAAAGAACAAGAAATATTCCTATATGTATATATATATCTGTGTGTGTTTGTGTGTGTGCGAGAGAGAAAGAGAGAGAAAGAGAGCTGACAAAACATTAAGTGAGTTTTAAAAAGTTCTGCTTTTGTGAATTATTATAGCTCTGCATATATTTTGTATTTACTTAAACTGCTTATATTTTACTTGAATTATTATGGCTATAAGCCACTTTCTTGCTAACCAAAAACAAGAAACAGCTTTTTGATTTCTTTTATATTGAAAAATAGTGAAATTGTAAAGCAGTAAGAAAAGTTTTTGAATTATTTTGACTAAAAAACTTTTTTTATTTTCTTATAGAGGTTTTAATTAAATGCTTTTACTACGTTTTTTATTGAATGCTCCTTTAAGATTTTATTTTTCTAAGGGTATATTTCTTATTCTTGTAATTCAAAAAAAAATGATGAAAAAACGAGGGGAAGTTGGAAAGCCATCCAGATCAGAGCTCTAGTTGGATTTTAAGTACTCAAGCAAGATTTAAAATGGTCGGAATTTCGAAAGATGATAAATTCAATTTTAAGTTGAAATGGCGAAAAATGTTGCTCGCTTTTATCATGAAAAGATTTAAAATTGTATTATCCTCACACTCCAGCTTCATTATTGAAGAATTACATTGTTTTGTAGCATTTTTACTATAAAATTATTCTTCTGGTTAATATTTTTAATAAAATTATCAAAATTATCAAGTTTCTATTATATATTTCATTAAATTTTTACCTTAAATCTGGATTTATCGTCTTTGTTGCAACTATGAATTCGGAAAATATTTTTGCAATCTGTTGCATTTTATATGTGGTACTATCGTAAGGAATCCATCATTTATACATTCTAAATGAGCCTTTGCTTCATTGTTAATCATATTTAGACTTTTTATTCATATTATTTTTTCTAAATAATTAAAACTTAAATATAGCAATTACTATATCCCTGGACAATTATTCAATGAATTTTATGTATTTAGTATGACCTTTTTCATTATTTTATTTTTAATTTGATATCATTTTTTAAAATTTGATATCACTACATATTTTTTGAGGAATTTTCTTGTCTTCCTACTACATAATGTATTGCTTTATCTCGGTGGCGTCTAATACTGCGTCTATATACACGTTACTTCAGTTTGTTTTTTAATTTATTTTGAAACTCGAAAAATAATTTGAACTTACAAAATTTGCTTTCTGTTACGGACATGCTATCACAATATCCAAAAAAAGGGTTCCATCGATTTAAAAATTAACGATTTTTCTCTTTGTTCCCTGATTCTTTCATCCCTTTCATTTTTTTGTTTTCCCCCATGCCTGTCATAGTAACATAGTATCGTAAGTTATTGAAAACACATTGAATAATTGATTCACATCTTTTCTTTAAAAATATGAAAAAATATATATTATTTGCGAGAACATTAGTATAAAATCCTTAATATTATTAAATGTAAAGTATTAATATTAAAAAAGTGAAGTATATTATTAATAGTATTATTACTAATAGTAGTATTATTTATAATAATTTTGAAATTTTACAGCGGCCCAAGCCAATAGGCCCATACGCCAAATACAATGGATCATTAGAACAGGTCAACAGACCCTTATATAAATAAAATACAAAAATTATATATATATAAAATACAAAAATTATTAACCCTTAAATGCTAATATTATTATTTATAATAATATTAGCATTATTATTAATAATATTAGGTAATATTATTACTAAATATTATTAAATATTTGAAGAAATTATAATAATTTTTTTAATCGCAATAGAGAAATATAAATTTTAGTTCACGTGCTGAATAGCTGTTATATATAAGTTAAAACTATTCTATGTAAGTTAAAACTGTTTTATGGAGAAAAAAAATTTCTCATACAAGAAATTTGTTTAATTTCATTCAAGAACAAACAAACTATGCGAAATTAATAACTTGATCTGATTGTAGATGATCAACTAATCAAAATAATGTTTCGTGGTTTAACATCCACCTTAAAAAAAGCAGTTTCAACTTTGCATCCTGTCTCTGTCTGAGCAGAATCGTTTGACACACTGTTGCCACCGAATAGAAACAAGCTATCAAATGTTTTACGTCAAAATTTTTAGCTATCAAATGTTACACGTCGTAGAATCAGAAAGAAAAAACAATTTTTTTTTTAAATATTTTATTTTCACTTTTTGTGGGATGATCAGTTATCAATTATCTTTCTATATTATTATTTTTATAATTATAAAAGATAACAAAATGTTTCCCTTTGGTTCCTATCTTTAAAAAACGATACGTTTTAGCTGAATATATTTTATATTCAAAGTTAATACTTAAATTGTTACATCACTTGAATCAAATTTACACTGAATATCACTAAAATTGCTTTTTGTTACATAACATTGAAAAATTAAGCTTGATCGATAGTGACAGAGAGTTGGAGAAAAGGTAACAGATGTTATAGCTCACAGTAGAGCTAAATTTCATGTGTGCTTGCAGTTTAAATTACTTAGCATTAGTCGTACAAATATTGATACAATCCAATACTAAAATCAATATATGATGAAATACAATCAATTGCAAGTCTACATTCAAAAGTCTCGAAAGTTATCATGAGAAGATAATGGAATAAAAGTGTAACAGAAATAAAAAGGAATCTGCAAAAAGAGAAATGCTTGTGTAAAATTGAACAGTATTTTTCAATTTTGCTGTAGAAAAATAATCAAAATAACAATAATCAATCAAAGTAATCAAACTGAGAGGAAAGTAAATAAACACCCTTATATATAAGTTCAAAATGAAGAATAAAACAAATTCTTCATTTTGAATTCTTCATCTTTGTTTTATTCTTCATTTTGAACTTATCTAATGAGTTCTGTTTACTTGCAACTTTAGCGCAATAAATGAAACTTATTGTTTTTCTTAACTTTCTTTGTGTTTTCTTGTATTTATTTATTTATTATATATATATATTTGTAAACAAAACAACAGGAAGGAAATTTTAAAAGAAATCAAGATGGGTTTTTCATTTACAGCACTAAAGAAATATTATTTAATGTTCTTTCCTTTAATTCATTAATAATAATCAATAAACATGTATTTTAAAAGAAATTTCATGGTGATTATCCAACATTTGCTTTGTTACATCAGTAAGCTTTTTGATCACCTTGAAAGGACCCAAAAACTCTTTTTTCATATTTATCCTTTGATTTTATATAGTCTATTTCATTAAGTTTTAAGTATCTGAGTTTTGATTTTTCATTATCACTTTTGTTTTGCTTCTACTGAGCATCAGAGATATTTTCATATGTTTTATCATATATTTTGTTCATATCCGAAAGAGTTTCACCCAAGTAATGATCTTTATCTATTTGTTGTACTTGAATAACAGGATTAAAAGTTTCAAAAAGAGATGACAAATTTCGACCACAATGTATTATATTTGGTTAAAAATCTTGTATTGTATCAATAGAGTACATGTGGCCGGCAGCTTATCCTTTACTCAAATGTAAAGTTNTTTTTAGAGTATTGAGCTGTTCAGTTATATAGGAGGCTATATGGGGATGTGGCTTGGAACCAGTCTTCTGTCTATCTTTGATCTTTTCGAAACATGTTTTTATCTGTTACGTTATCTTTTGAAAAGAAAATGCCAACTCAAGAGAGAAAAATTTGTAAAAAAAATAAGGATTGCTTGATGGCTTTCGCTTTAGTATTTCTCTTTAGACTTATTAATTCATTTGCTTAAGTGTTTTTTTTTTCATTTCATTAATAAACATATGCGAAATGCAAGAGTATGTATTTTTGTTTGAATAATTTGATAGAAAATTCAGAATGCTCCATAATTGCTAATTTTTATTTGTATTTTTTGAAAATTTTTATTTGTATTTTTTGAAAATTTGTTGACAATGTAGTAAAAGAAGTGTACAAACCCAAGTACAAAGTGTAAACAGTTGTAGAAGAAAAAAATACACATTATAAATTAATGTTTAAGCAGGTGAAAACACAACAAAAACTATAAAACTTTAAGAAATCACTACACAGGAGAGCGTGGGAAAAATCAAGAAATAATTTTTTTAAGACTTTTTGAATGCTAAAAATATCATAGAACTACTTGGTACAGTTCAGTTATCCAAACATAAAATATATTTAACTATTTTTATTTTTAAAGACAAAACAATATAGCTTTCACAAAAATAAAATAACTATGCAAAATAAAATAATCTAGAAAAATTTACTTTTGCTCAATAGGTCAATAAGTACCGTCTAATTTATTATATATTTTAATACTTCTTATAAGAAGTAAAATGCGCTATAAGGAAGTGTCTTTTTAACATCGTACAGTAATACAGGTGATATTTACTGCAGGTTTAACAAATTGTTAATTAAATCATATATCATTAAAATTAAATTTACCAAGTACGAGGTAAGGTTCGAAGTAAAATCATACTAGGAATGTAGGAATGCTGAACGATAAATGGTCAAAAACGTTTTAAAATGTCTAATCTTGTAAGATCAATGTTTACTAATAACACATAATAAATTAAACTTATACATTAATTTCAAAATAATATGTTAAAGATTTCATGAGCTTTAATATTAATATTGCATTTGTGAAATGTTGCATGTTACGAGCATTTATTAATTTTGCTGCCCAATCTCTATATTTTAAAAAAATATATGACACTTGTTTAAACGTGAGATTGCTTTTACCAAAAGTGTTGAATCTTAGAGTAGATTACGGTTGCATGAAACTACACATCAAAAACGTTAGAAATTTAAGACATTTCTATTATTTTATCTCCTAAAAGTTTGTTTGTTGGAGCAACTTTAAAAAAAATGTAAAGTTACCAATTAAAATCGTAACAAAAAAAAAGTTTAAAAAAGACATTTAAAAAATGTATAACGAGTTTCTAAGCCTTACAAACAATGTTATTTTATCTCTTTTTTGTGCAAATAAAATGACTTATTTAATCAGCAATAAAAACACTGTTTTTAGATATATCTTTTAGTGGCTGAATTTACTTTAAACATATTTCTCATACTTCCTTCATAATTTTGCAAATTAAAATTACATTTTTAGAGCAATTTAAAGTTAATAGAAATTAGTTGTTTTAAAATTTAAAAAAATGCGTGGGATATGAATTTCCATATTAGTTCTTCTGCACTGCGCATGAGCTAAAAAAATTGAAACATTGTTTTCATAATTTTGTAGTGAATCGTATTTGGGAACTAATGAAAAAAAATCTACTTTAAATATCTAAAAGTCGTAAAAAGATTCAAGCAATATTTTCCGTAGTTTTCGTACTTTTTTTAAAAAAAAATTTACAAAATAATGAGTGTTTTTCCACAAAATTTATTATGTGATATTTCAAGTTACACTGGTTACAAGTTAATGACTGGGTAACAAGAACAAAATTAAACATGTAGAAAATCCCTTATCACTTAGAATGGTTTTTTTTCTTCTTTTTTACGAAACAACATAGAAAATTACTTGAAATTTTTACTATTGTAAGATATTTAAATTAGATTATTTTATTAGTTGCCAGATACAATTTACTAGAAAAGGTTTTTCGGTGCATGCGCATTTCAAAAGAACTATTTTAAATGCTCATATCTCGCATAATTTTTATTACCTTGTTTTCGAAAATTAAAGCAATTAATTTATAATTAGTATTAAATTGCTCCAAAAATTTCGTTAAATTTTACTGAATATTTATAAAAATATGGCAAAAAATAAGACTAAAATTGGTCTTGCATAAAAAATGCTTTATATATCCATAAATATTTAAGCTAAATTTACGAAATTTTGTGCAGTTAGTGTAAATAACAAAGTAATCGATACAAATTAAAAGCTTATTGCCTGAGTTTCTGGCATAGAGTGTTCGAAAAGACTTGATTTCTTTCGTAATTTACTGGCGGTTCCTCAAACCACTACAAGCTTCAAACCTTATTGCAAAACAATGAACTAAACACTTCTAAAATGAGAAAATATTCCTCTAAGTTATTTCTTGAAAAATATAAAAAAATGTCAAATGAAAAACAACTAAAAGTGTGTGGATAATTTATGGATAAATCTGCAACCATTCGAGCTCCACTGCGTAATTTGTTAAAACGGATACTAAATGGATGTGGACAGATGAATGTCAAAAATCTTTTGAATCTCTTAAATCAGCTTTGACTAGTAAACCAATATTAGAAATATTTAGTCCTTCTCATGATTGTCATATTTTCGTTGATGCCAGTACAAATGGTTCTGTACTTAAACAATGTGACGAATCTGGTGTTCTGTATCCCGTAGCGTTTCACTCCCGCTCATTGTAAGACTATGAAAAGAATTTTTTTATCACTGAGCTGGAATGTCTTGCTATTGTGGACATATTAACCTTTTGATTGTGACTGGAACAACATGTGGACCACATGTGATGGTACAACATGGTACACCGTAAGTAAAGGGTTAAGTAAATTTCATCATTACCTTTTTGGAAAAACATTTACGATACATACGGACAATACTCTTTTGGCTAAAAAATATTAAAAATTTTAAAGGGCGATTATTTAGTTGGTCTTTACACACCTTAGCATGTATGATTATACAGCAAAATATACAGAAGGTAGTACAAGCATTGAAGCTGATACGCTTTCAAGGGAAACGCCAGATCCAATATTAAATGTAAACAATGTTGGAAGTCAGGTATCATATCTTTTGCAATTAACGGAAATTATTGAGGCTAAAAAAAAAAGACAATTTAACGGGAAAATTTATCGAAATTAATAATATATTATGTCTTCGTAAAAAAGGATTTACTAAATTGTGGTACCATTTTCGGTACGATTGAAATTACTTAAAATTGCTCATGACAAATTTGGACATCCTGGTATCCAAAAAAAGACAATTAATTTATTTACCCCTGTTTATTATTGACAAAATATAATATCTGATGTAACTAAATTTATTTAGCATTGTCACGCATGTCAAAGGAATAAAAAGCCCCGACAAAAAAGATTTGGGCTTTTACAAGCAATGTCTCCGGTTGATAAACCGTTTGACTTACTTGAAATTACTAGGGCTGATGGTTTAAAACATTACAATTTATCTTAAAAGTATTTGACCCTAATTATTGACCATCTGATTCGGTATATGTGGACTTTCTCTTCAAAATCAATTACAACAGAAACTTATACAACTTTTCTTCATAAAATTTTCAAAATAAAATACCTAACAAAATTTTAAGTGATAGAAATGTAGCTTTTACATCTTCTCATTTTAAAAAATTTCTTAAGCATCGTAACGTTTAACTACAGCTCATAGGTCTAAAACTAATTACAAAGAAGAGAGATTAAGACAAACAATAATCACAGGTTTAAAGTGTAAAATTAATGAAAATTATTCAAAAATACCGTGACCAAAATTATTAAACTCCTCACTCTGTTACAAAATTTCCTCCGTCATATTTATTAAATGGCATAGTTCCATTTGAAAGTCTCTTAAAAGAGGATATTTATCCTCCAATCGAAGAAGCTAGGAAAATAGCAATCGAAAACACAAAACGTTACCACGAAAAAAATAAATTTTATTACTATTTCGGATTTGTAGATATAAAATTTTTTCACCAGGTGATGCAGCCATGAACGAAAAGCCTAAATATCCTAACACTTGAAAACTCTCTTCAACTTTTAGTGGTCCTCATAGCATCATTCAAAAGATGTCTGATGTAAATTATGAAACAGATAAAAAAAAAAAGTCCTACTAAAGAAAAAAACAGAAATTGTTCATGTTTCCAAACTAAGAAAATATTATGAACCAGAAAAACTAAAGCTGAATCATGAATAAAATGTATTAAATAAAAAAAAATATATTAAAGAGAAAAACAAATATGGGATTTGTTTTGCATTATATAAATTTTATTTCATGAAATTGTCATATGCAGGGCTTTTTTAAACATGTTGCCCCTTTTTTTGACGGANTAGCAACAATTTTTGCGAAAACATTAAAAAACATAAGAATATTATTCAATAAAATTTTAGGTTACTTTGAATTTTCGGTTTCCAAGAAATGTACTTTTAAATCGTTACTTTTTTTGTTCAGTACTTGTACTTTTTACTCATTACTTTTTAAAATAAGAAATTTTTACTCGTTACTTTTTTTAAAAATACTTGTACTTTTACTCGTTACTTTTTAAAAGTAACTTTGCCATATATGGTAAGGAGGAATGGAGATGGCTTTAATTACAATACTTACATCTCATCGATTAAACCTTCTCCCGAATTAAAAGAAACCGGTACTTTTCCTCTTAAATATTAATATAAAATTGTTCGTGCGGCAAAGAGAACCTGCATGACGTTAATTATGTAATTATTTTCCTACATGGAAACGTTACTTTTAAAAAGTATAAATACAAGTAGTTTAAGGAAAAGTAAGTAAAAAGTTTTTATTTGGAAAATTAGTGAGTAAAAAGTACTTGATTACAAATAAGTAATTAAAATGATAAATAATTTTTAAAAAAACAATTTTAAAGTACATTTTGAGGAAATCAATAATTATAAATAAGCTTAAATTTCATTAAAAAAAACGTTGTAACAAAATATATTATTTAATTTAAAATGCTCTGAATTTTTCGAATTGAATATGAATTTGTCATATCTCGAATAGCAAAATTAATTTATTTTTGTATACAATAAAAAAATTTTTGGTAAATATTTTTTATTTTTTTTTATATTATTTATGAATAATAAAAAAATTGTAAGGGAAGCTACAAAAAAATTTTACATCATTTTAAAAATTGCAATTTTAAATTGCCGAATACCAAATTCGAGAAGAATTGGTCGATTAGTTTTTGATAAACCGAATTTTAACAATATGGTCTTTTCAAAACTAATCTGAATACTTTTGGGTGCTTAAAAATGCTTCTAGTAATCAAGTTCTGCCTTCTCCCACTTTCATCTGACAATTGAACGGGTTTTAATGTATTTAATCTCGGATATATCCCAAAAATGAACCGTCATACTACGATAAAGTTTTCCTTAAAGGTCTAGTATTTTTTTACTACTAATATATTTTGTAAAGTTAAAGTATGTTGGGATATAACATTTTTTAATAAAGTCATTTGTTTTATGCAAAATATAACTATAATTAATAATGAAAATTTTTATTTGAATTTGAGTTAAGATGAATAAAATTTCAGCCATAAAATTTTAATTGATTTGGAACGAAAAAGTAATAAGTGATAAAAGAAACTTTTATTTTTGCACTAAAAATTTTGCAGTTCAAATTTCGTATGGAAAATCATACGAAAATCATCAACGGGTTTTAATGTAATTAATCTTGGCTCTCCCAATAATGGACCGTCATATTCTGATTAAGCTTTCCCTATAGATTTAGTATTTTTTTTACTTCTAATATATTTTCTAAAGATAAGGAATGTAGTGATATAACATTTTTCTTATAAATTCATTTCTTTTATTTAAAATATAACTTTCATTAATAATGAAAAAATTAATTTGGATTTGAGTAAAGTTATAAAATTTCAGCGATAAATTTTTAATTGATTTGCATTGATTTGGTGATAAAATAAACTCTTATTTTTGTACTACAAATTTTGCAGTTCAAATTTCGTATAGAAAATCCTAAATTGAAATAAATGTCTAAAGTTTTCAAACTTTCAAGAAATAGAGAAACAAATTATTAGTAAAAATAATAAGGAGCAGTCTAATTTGAGCACCAACCTATGTCTGCGGTAAATACATTGTCCGAGATTGCATTTTTGAATCAAATAACTTTCAAGGAAAAAGTTAATTTGAGCACTGTTTCAGAAAAAAAGACCAAAATTAGACCAAAAAAATTATTTCTGACCAAAATTAGTTTTTAATAAATGTCAAAAACACGTTGATTGGATAGCCTGAAAGATCGATTTAGTTAGATAAGAAGCAGGTACGATTAATTTAAAGGAAATATAACAATACATGCTCCTAAACAAAACGAATAATAAAAGCAAAATTATTTTTAAATTAACCTCTTTGAAGGCCGCGGTAAGTATACTTACCACCACGTTTTACCACTTTTAATTTAGGTTTCCATTTTTCAATAACTTCAGCTTTCTTGAAGTGAGTTTGAATAAAATTGGTAATCATTTGTCATTTTAAAAATCGTATAAAAGTTATAAAATGCATAATTCCTTTTGAAGTTTGTAGCATTTAAGGAATTTATTTTATAAATAAAGAAAAATAAAAGTCAGTAAGTTCCTAATAGGTCATGTTAAAAATATTTACCACCAAATAGATGGCACTTTTATAAACTAAATGAGTTTTTTTTTTTATATATATCAATTACTGTTCTTAAAACAATTTCAATTCCAAAAATACTTTAATTTACCTTTACTAGAAATAAAGGACCCGTTAAAGGGTTAAAGTTTAATTACGCATTCACGATAAGAACAATTCAGTGAAACTGTAAAACAATTTTTCCTTTATTCAACGTAAACAATTTTTGTTCAAGGTTACAGCTTCGGAAATATTGTAATAAGCCCAGTTTCCATCAAAGTGACGTAATTGCGCCAAGTCGCCAAGGGGAACTGAGTGCATGACGATTTCATATTACGCATCCGGTCGACTTTAACACTGCGCGCATGCCAGTTTTTCGGTCCTCTTCACTTGTCTAATGATATATTACGATCCTAAGTTAGTCTTTACACCATCCGGCTTCCTTTCTGTAGCTTCCACTATGTCAAAGGGGGACAACCACAAACGATTAGCAATTTTCAATTTTTTCTCACAATCTTTTGGCGGATTACTTTTAATTTCCCTTAACTCAATCCAGTTAAATAAATGAAAAAGAAATTTATTTTATCTTTCATAGTCGGATAACGAAGACAGAATTCTCAAAAATTATGGACATTTTTACATGTTATATTGTAGTATTATTATTAATCGATAATTGAATCGATTAATGAGATGATTATAAAGATTTTATTATATGTTGGATGGCAACAGCTACAGGAAAAAGATAGAACAGAAACGATAAATAAAATACTTACTTACTAACCTTCTGAATAAGATGTCTTGTATAAAAGCGATGAAACAACACTTCAATGGTGACTATGCGGACGATTTGAATTGATATTAATTATACCCATCAAGAATTTTGTTTAGTTTGATTCTGATCTCAGTTTGAAAAAAAAAAATCTGGTGACGCCATTCAGACTTCTTTCGCCATGTCTGAGGTAAGTGCTGTACAAATACCACTATATAACAGATCAGATCCTGCTCTTTGGTTTATTATGTGTGAAAGCACGTTTAGATTGGCATCTCCCAAACCTATAACAGAATCTATAACCAAATATAATTACATTGTTTCTCAATTACCGCCAGAGATTGCATCGATTGTACGAGATATTTTAATGAATCCTGATGCTACAGATCCTTACAATAATTTAAAAACAGAATTAATTGTTAGATCAGGCGAGTCATCGCAACAAGAAATTCGCCAACTTTTGTCTGGTGAAGAACTGGGTAACAGGAAGCCTTCCGAACTATTAAGGATTATGAAACGTCGTGCAGAAACATTAAAAGTCCCTGAAAAGCTTATGTTAGAATTATTTTTGCAGCGTTTGCCAACATCAGTACAAACGATTTTAGCAGCTGTTTCAGATTTAACTTTAGAAAAAGCAGCCGNAACATTAGGAGGTTCGTCACCTGCATACATCCCGCTAGTTTATTTCAAAATTGGCGAGTCACACTTCCCTAGTTTCCCTTGTCAGCAATATTGATCTTCCGTATCAATATTACTGAGATACAGGACTGTTTTCCTCATTTTGGGGATTGCAGCCTTGTATCCAGTAACGAGCCCTTAACTATACTAGAATCTTAAATTCTGGATTTACGACACATTTGTGTCCCTTTTTTATTTCTTTTTATTCACTTCGAAAAGATACGAGGATAATGAATATCTGTATATGTATTTTTAAGTTTATTATTTTTAATATGTTTTCTTTATTAACTTTAAAAAAAGTTTTCACTTACAGCAGTTTGTTGTGCTACTACACAGAACTTTTCAGAAAAATACTGAATATTACCGATTCTTAATTCTTTCTGTATAATGTGTGCATTAACTTTGATAAATTGCTTAAAGAAGATATTTTGATGTAAATATTACATACTGTTATGGTTAATAGGTATGTATGTTTTTGTGTACACAACTTTTACTTTACATTTATTAATTTTGTTTCGCTTAAATATTTTCTATTTGATAATTTGATGTGTGTTTTGTTACAGTTTCATTAAAAATTTTGGTGCAAAGGGTTACGATTTATTAACATTTCATCCAACAGGAACTTAAAACGCTATCAAAGCCAAACGAATCACTACACAGAAAAACTGAAATAATTATTCGAGTTGAATAGTGTCAGAAAGTTTAATCAGACTGTATATATTTTATTTCACTTTTAATTTGCTAGATTTTGATAGAGATCTTGTCTTTCTCTAGCTTAAATTCAATACACAATGTTGCCATTTTCTTTAAGCAAATTTTACTTTTGACTCATTATTTTCTAAAGCATCCAGTGCATTCAGGTATTGATCATGAGGGAGCTATAAGTAATAAGTACGCCAAGAATACCAAGTATGAAACTTCTTCGGAAGTGAATAATCCCCAGGACAGACAGCACGACGCTGGGCTTTTCCATCAAGGATCGATCACTTCTGTTTCTGATTTGAGTCCCAGCAAATACCTGGAATCCATTTTTTTGGAAATGACTTCCTTTAAAATGTCCAGCTCGATGGATACCTGAGCTGCTTTCCACGTAATCAAAACCAAAGGCCCCAAATTGCTGACAATAATGTAGATATATTCAAATTTATCAAGTTTTTTTCATAAGAGATGCATCATTAACAATAAAAATTCCTATGTAGATGAAGCACATCCAAAAATACGAAACAATTACGAAAAAGATTGAAACCGAAAATATGTCTTCCATTTGCTGCAAAAATGTAAAAATGTCATCTTGTTGCTCAATAACAATAATTTGAAATGATCTCTTGAAGTTCTCAACAGAAACATTCAATATGGCTTTTTGTAAGTTTTTTATACGGCAACAGATGACACCACGGAGCGTGTAATATAAGAATATCATTAAATGGCATATAGAATACGCAAGTGATTCAAAAACGTATCTTACAGCGTTAATAGTTACTATAAGATGATGATTTGTCACAGTATAACCGTATAAATCATACTCATTAAATTCATTGGTATCTTTCAGGACAAGTTCAGTTATAGACACCAAAATTGGTGTCAAAAATACAAAATATGCTACAATGGCAAATTTTAAATTTTTCGGTGGCATTTTTTTATTTCGAGAAAGAAGAAATTTCGTCAGACTCCTTCGTTTTAATTGTATCATTATTACAACCAAAAGGTTTGTGGACGTGTACAGTACAAAACAAATACCCATCTTCACCAAATCATCAGTTATTAAATATTCCCATTCCGTAATTATCGTATCAATGTAACCAATTACAAGAAAGGTGCGAATAACGTAGAAAATAAACCGGTTCCAAAGTTTTTCTGGATATTTCTCAATAAATCCTAGGTATCTATATATCGCCAAAGAAATGGATCGGCTAAAATGCAAGTTTTTCTGAGTACCCGAAAATGTTTGCATCTCGTCCATCAGCTCAACACGTTTTATTCAACTTCTTAAATATAATTTCTTAGATACAATATCTTACATACAACTGGTGATTTCAAATTCTGTGATTCAAGTACTGATTTTAATGGTTATACAGATGAAAATTAAATACATCAAATTTATTTAGATGTGTTTAGAAGATCTCAAACCACAAGCTCCAATCGAGAGAAATATATTATACGGTTTTATAACTCTTTAGACGGGATAAAAGACACTAAATTTTCCAAACCATTCAATAAAATATTCGATATTTTCTTAATAAAGAAAAGAGAAGAAGCAGAGTAATGGAACAGAAAGTTTATAATGCAGAAGTAATATTTTTACGAAATCGAAATGTTGTCATTTTTGATAATTTATTGTGGTCACTAGAGTTAATTGGAAACAATTTTGATATTTTACTTTAAGCACGGTCACAACAATATCTTGATATATTTAAATGATTCTCATATTGTTTCTAAAGTAATATAATATTATTTTTGATGCAAGTAAAGAATAGGATAGAGACTTTCGTATTCAATAATTTAATGTATTTGAACCATTTCCGTACAAATGATGGGAAAAATAATTTTTTTAAGAGAATTATCCATTGTTAAACCATACCATTATTAAGCATTAATTGAGTGAAGCAACTTTCAGTACAAAACCAGTCAAAAATATGGTTTATCTCTTTCAATATTTTCTTTTCAGTGATATTTTCAAAATATGGGTGATATACATATATAAGAGCGATAAAAGATTTTCCTAGTTATCTGAAGACAGTCAAACCACTCAGGATAAATTTTACCTTTAAAACAAGAGAAAAAATAATGGGATTTTCTGATCTAATCTTTAACATTAGCGAAATGACCTTAAAATGATATATTTCAAGTGGAGCTTAGTTTCTTTTCGCATTGATCATGTTTTTGAAATTGCGTGCGCAGAAAAGTTTAAAATTTAATCTAATTAGTCACCATCATTGTACCTTTGTTTACTTGTTCCTAGCTATTAAGTTTTTGAACACCCTTTTTTCCCTTGGGTATTGTTATGTGAATGAGCAGCAATTAAATTGCATTTCGAAACTGTATTATTGATTTGTATGCGTGCAACTGACATATTTTATTTTCACTTTTGGGCAAATAAAAGAGAAAAGAATAATCATACAATAGCATGTAAAAATAATCGATATTTTAATGGGATTCGTTTTTAATCGATCGATATCTAAGCAATTTTAAATGCTTAAATCTGAGTATATTTAATCCATTAAATATTACATTTAGTTATAAATTATATACAAGTATTCCAATTTCACCCATAAAGTCTTAAATATATTCAATCCATTTCTTTGTAGAATGTTAACCAGTAATGAAGCATACCAGAAATAATCATAAGTAAAATGGTGTAAATCTTCTACAAAAGAGCTCAGAAAGGGGTTTTTCACAAATTTAAAACATTTTTGGGATATTTTTAAAATATGCTTTTTCTAAGAGCGATATATATGCTTTTGCTAAAAAGGATATGCTTTTGCTAAAAAGGATATGCTTTTGCTAAAAAGGATTTTCCACGATATATGGAGACATTCAAACTATTCAGAATAAATCTTCCATTAATACCACAGAACAAATAATGGAATTTAATAATAGACACTTTCAGTTGCACTCTTTAGCACGTTTAAGACGTAAGCGAAAATTAATCATATTTCATTTTTCAATCATAAATGCAATCATATTTCATGTAGAACATGTTCTTGTTTTTTATTGATTATGTCTTTGAGGTTATCGGTGACAGGAAAGCTTTGAATTTTAATATAATTCATCAACATCATGCATCCATTGCTGGCTTGTTTATTGTTGCTATGTTTTTGATTACTCCTTTCGCCCGAGTGCTGAGATTGAATGAACTGACATTAAATTTTATTTCTAAACTGATTATAATAATGATTTGTATGCGCGTAACCTTTATATTCTATTTGCACTTTTGTGAAAAACGACTAAATAATACACGCAATAGTTTTACAGGTTTCTTTTTATAAAAACTTTGTAGCATTAAACCATACTAAATTATTCAAATTGTACTTTTTCAAAATGCATTTTACTATAAATTTATACATATCGTGCTTTTATTAAACTAGTTCTAATGATGTAGAAACGATATCTCATGATCGGCTTCAAAAACTGCTATATTTTACTTCAATAAATAAATTGAATAAATAAAAAAAATAATTACATAAATAAATTAGATAAATAATTCAATGAATAAATAGAAAAACTAAATGATAGAACCAAAAGTGCAAGAAGCAATGTTTTTCGATGACTATTTTGCTGGTCGACGCAATTAGAATGAGCGTATCACTAATACATGATCACTACTAACTTACAATGTTTATTTAATTCACAAATATCTTGTCAATTAGACCTAAAATGAATCTTTTCTTCAAAAAAAATTGCCCATATATATATATA
>NC_092212.1:10640494-10654214 GCF_043381705.1 Parasteatoda tepidariorum
ATATATATGTAACATTTACTCTTTAAAAACAATATCATTCTGAAACTTTTTATCTTAGTAAACTTTCTGCCATTCAAAGAAGGAAAAAAACAAGATAAACGTTCATACTGTAATGAAAAAAATAGAAGATACTTACAAAATAAGGATTAATTAACTTTTTTGGACAAATTGATAAAAACTGAAGACTCCCAACCCAACGTTCATTAACTAAAGTGATAAAAAAAAGTTGGGTGAAACGATAAGAATTTTTTTAAAGATTATAATGAACGTTTTAAGCAGTTTTATGAAATAAAGAGATAAATGAAAATTTTCGCAGTTTAACTACTAAACTGAGCAACTGAAACTTTTTAATCAATGCAGTCATTTAAGATATGTCTCCATTATTATGAGATTTCACAAAGGGTAATCAATATAGATCACTTCAAACTAATACATATTTTACATTAAAGATATTCAATAGTCTAAGTCAAGTTTTTTCATTCTTTTTTTTAATAAAAAAAACTATTCTTTTTATTAAAGAAGCAAGGTTTATATTTATAATATTGATCATAATTTTATGATATTTAAAATATTGACCCATCATATTGCTTATTCATCAAGGTTAATCAATATAGATCACTGCAAACTAGTTCATATTTTACATTCAAAAAGATATTTAGTAGCCAATGTCAAGTTGTATCATTCCTTCTTTAAATAAAATAGCTTTTTTTATTTTATTTTTTTATTAAAAGAGCTAGGTTGATATATATAAGATTGTTAATATTATAAAATACCAATTCCGTAGTAGCTTTTCAATTGCAGATTCAATTTCTTTGTTGTGTACTAAATAATCATTGAAAGGAATTGTTATCTTTAGAAACTTTTTAAACGGCTATTTAATATAATTGAGAAATTTCTATTTACACGTAAGAGCAGATAAATCAGCTAATGACAATTTTATTTCACTTGCACCTTTTTTTTTTTCATTTTTAAAAAGAAGTGATATAAAATCGATAAAGTATTGAATAAGCCAGCCAACCTTTGTCCAAAAAATACTAAAATCAGAAAGTAATGGACAATAAGATTTCATAATGGAACTGTAGAAGATTTTATTCTAGCTGTACAAATGTTAAAAGCTTGATAGAGGTGTATAATCCTGCATGCATTGCGTTACAAGAAACTTTTCTGAAACCATCTCATACAACTACGATTCGAAGGTATACACACTTAGGAAAAGACGATACCTCTGGAAATGAAGCATGTGGGGGTTTTTATCTTCTAGAACAGTGGTTACCAACTGACAGCCAGCGAAGGCTTTTTTTTGTGGCCCGAGAGCTAAAATATATTAGTTTTCATTTTTTGGAGGACAATTTTCTTAAAAATTCTACATGGGTTTAAAATACTTTTCTCGTTTAAAAAAAACCTAATTTCTTCATTTCTGTGAAATTTAACATACCAATTGTACAAAAAAAAATTTATTTATGAGGTTTTGCATTCAAGAAAATTTATATTCAAAAATACAAAAATAATAGTGTATGTTGCTCTTTTTAATTTCATTATTATTTTTTTCTGTATTTTGTGAAAATAATTTAGCATGTGCGTATCAGAAATTTTGTATAAGAAATTCTCTGATTTAACGTTTTGAAACCACTCGTTTTGGACGAAATTATTTACATCTCTATATTTTGAATTAAAACTTATTCTCTGGTGGTTGCAGCAGACAAACCTCAATTCTCCCACTGAACATTTTGTGTGCTACTATGTAAGTTTTAGTACCAACCTTTTAAAAGTTTTATATCATAACAATTAGATATCTGTTTCACGTACGATAAAGTTACAATTAGATAAAGTTGCGGCCAGCCATTTGACTAGTGTTTTTAATTGTGGCCACCGGCCTCATGTAAGTTGAAAACCCCTGTTCTAGAACATTTCCCTCAACTGATTTAATAATTTTTCTCCCAATATTTATAGCACATTAGAATTAAATATACACAATGATTTATGCCAAAGTCATCATTTCCCTTTAATTTTAAATATCTCAGGATCTGAGTTAAATCTCGGAAACGTACAACCGAAATATAAATTTTTACATGCTGACTGGAATTTATTTAAAAATTCTGTAAACCTAATTGACAATTTAATCAATAACAAATCTATTGAGGAAACTACAATATCCATTACAAACGCCATTTTATCCGCAGATGATAAAAGCATATCCTGCGCTTCTGATAACCTCCCGAGGTACCCAAAACCTTGGTGGAACCCGAAATGTAGCGCTGCCCATGAAGTTAACATTTTAACGGGAACCGAAATCACGTAACCTCGGTCCCAACTCAGACTGACCAAAGTGCTCACCCATCAATCAGTTTACTGATCGCAGCCAGTGACGCTTGGCGTCGGTATACTACTGGAGACCGTGTCTTTACAATCAGTCCACTGCCGAATTCCGCATCCGGCTCATACCGACCACTGTGACTTAAACATTCCTCATTGGTCGACGGAGAGTGGGTTAAAGTCCGCTGAAGGCTTACCGTCACCAGTGTGGCTAGCTGAGGGAGGTTTTCCTCCCCATGGAACGCAAATTCGGGTTAGTTCCATCAAAAAGTCATCCACGAAAGCAAATATCTTCCAAAACTTGATCCAGGTGTTCCCCTGTCTTCTGGATTGGGTCAAAATTCACACTGCGCAAAACTGTAAAACAAATACCGACAAAAATAATAAAGTTAAAATAAATCTAATATTTTTTTATTTATTATTATTTGTTTCCATTCCCGATGCCTTTACGATATTGAATTAAGTAAACCACGTATTTATTTCATCCCGTCAAAATAAGCATTAATTTTATTTCGCATCATCAGGCATAGTGCTGTTGACAGCTTAAAATTTATCATAATCAAGCTACTTTTTCCGATACTTTCATGTACAAGGTCACGTGAAAAAAATCTCTAATGAAAATGCATAGTAGTAGCGCAGCTGTAACCAGCACCAAATTTACTCATAAAGTACTTAGTACCTAGATATTTTACAGTACGAACCTTTTTTTCACTTCAATTACCGTATATTTTTAATTATTTAATTTTACAGTAACACGTTTTAAAAGCATAACTATAAGCAAACTAAACACATGGTTTCAGATAACCTTAGAAATACTAAATGGGGGACTTATATACCTTCTACAATCACGTTCATTATTCAGACAACCTGGAATAACAAATAAATTAAGTATAACAGAACGAGCAATAAGCAACTTTTTTCATTCCTGTTACAAACTGGCAAAATCGTGCTCTTAGAATATACAAAAATCATGTTCTTAGAATATACGGTATGCCGCAATCCGTTATGGCTGACACACACAAACACGCTTATTCATATTTTACAATAAAAATGTCTTTTTTTTTATTACAGATTTAGATTTTTCTCAAAAAAGAACAAATATTAGAGGTTTTGGCACTTGGTAAACTTAAAATGAAGTTCAAATTGTTTAAAATGGAAATATATTGAGTTATATGTTAGATCAAATATCGAAAACAGATGAGGGGGATTTTTATAAAATCCATTTTGTGACAAATTTGGCCCCGCTCCACCTCTTGAGACAGGGGGCGACTCCCAAGTCGAGTTTAGTAAGAACGAAGTATCAAAGTGATTCGAATCAATCAAATGAGCTCACTTAATTTATTTCATCATTCTTACTGATTTTAATCACTTGCTCATTCGAATCAGTCTGCTTTCAAAGATTATAATCGAATTACACTGCTAAATCGTGTCTCAAACTTCAACCTCAAATCTCGCGTGCCATTCCCCTGTTATGAGGGGTTGTTATTTACGCCACTGTTTAATGTTGTCTTGTTTCTCGATAATACCGAAGGCACCGATTCCTGATATGGAAACAACAGTAGAAGATAGAAACGTGGCTGAAAAAATCGAATATGAGAGAACAAGCATTAAGCATAAATGATAATAAGAAGAAAAAAAGTTTTGTAGAGATGAAAGTTTTCTAGAAGAGAAAATTTTGAATTATGCTGATTAAATTAGAACTAAATTTTTTCCTTCTTATTTACATATTTTATCAATACTTGAAATTTCTCTGACTATTTGTTCCGTTCAGAGAGAATTGGCTGCAGTCATCACACTAAATGATTTACATAATCACAGCTTAAATACGGCCGAGGCATTAAACTTTTCTTCCTTCCATGGACTCAAAAGTAAAGTTCATGGGATATTTCAATGATGGTTTGAGTATTATTCAATCCTGTAAATATTATGAAGGTATCTTGCTGTTGAAAGATGAATTTACAGAAGGAGACATGGCTAACAGCTGAATTAACCCCTTCTTACAGAACTGTTCAGTATTGGTATGACCAATGGCGACTTCTGAATCTTGGTCCAAGAACCGATCAAGGTGTAATTGAAGTAAGTCTTTTTTTTTTTTATTAAATATAAAAGTTTTCTTTTTGCCGTAAATGTTGATTTTATTTAAATATTGCAAAAGTTAACTTTCTCTAATCTCATATTTTTCAGAAATTAAAAGATAAGTCGAAAGCATATGAAGAAAATGGAATTACTGTTCGCTCAAATGAAGAACCGTTTGCCGTAGCAATTGTTACACCCATTATGAAAAGAGCGCATTGGTTAAAATCTTCAATTGAGATAGTCTTCGTTGATTCAACATCTTCTTGTGATCCTAACAATCACAGCATTACATTTATGTTACGTCCTTCTTCTGCTGGGGCTGTTCCACTTGCTTTTATTGTAACTGAAGGACATCCAGGGGAAGTATATAAAAAAGGTTTTCAACTCTTACATACAGCATTAGAAAAGCCATTTTATGGCGTAGGATACGCATCAATATTTATGACGGATGATTCTGAAGTAAAAATTAAAATTAAAGGCTTAAGACATGTATGGCCTCTATCACGTAATTTATTATGTATGCATCTTTTATGTTGCGCAAGCTTTGTGGAGATGGCTTTGGGACTCTAAACATGAAATTCCCAAAGAGCATAAATATCTTTTGATGGTGTATTATCAACACGCTAAGACATTTAATGAAGCAGAAAGAGCGTATATAAATTCTTGTGGTTCTTACCTTCCATTTTATGCAAATTGGAGAGAAAATGTAAGAAATTAGTGGAAAACTAAAAAAATGTGGTGTCTTGCTTTCAGAAATGAGAATGTGAGGGGCCACAACACTAACAATATTTAAAAAGTATGTATTCAGATCTTCAAGAATGAGGTCCTTTGCTGAGTGAAGGCATACAATGTTTTAACAATTTTAGATTTTATTTCAACCTACTTAGAGATGCTTCATGTTTAAAAAATTCAGAGATTTTGCTAATAACCGTTCTACAAGCAGCGGATAGTTTCTTCTTTCATTTGAAGAAAAAAGCACTTTCAATAACTAAAAACGGTATTGAAATGCATAATACTGATGCATTTTCTGTTAAGAGTGGTATCGGTACTTATCTCGTTAATGTGAAAGCTGATTGGCTGTGGGGCTGTATGGTCAATTTTGCAAACATCAGTAAACAGTATTTCGTCACTACGATATAATATCACGAAATTTTCCTCATACGATATAATATCACGAAATTTTACCAGAAAATAGGCACAAAATATCTTTACTAGCCTTAGGAGAAATAGCACGTACAAAAGAATTTTTTGACCCACTGATTTCAAAAGCTGTAATTATACAAAAAAAGCAAGATATACTTACAGCGGAAGAGATTTAATTAGCACGTTGAATGCCACTCTAATATTGCATGGCTTGCCCGCCTGGCCAAACGGTAAATAATTACAAACTAAATTTTCAAATATTAGATAGATTTTGCTAGCTTTTTAAAAGGTTCAGCAGGAGTGTTTTAATTTTATTGGGCACCTGGGTCGCGAAGCGACCCCTATCCCATTCATCTAGAATTTTTACACTGTTTTGGTTGACCATTGAGGTAAGCAGGAAGTGGAGTTGCTTTTGTGAATGTTTCAAGCACTTTGCTTGAAAAACTGAAAAGCAATCAAAAAATTAAATGAGCAGCTTGCTCTATAGTTGTGCTTGTTTGATTTTGGAGTTGTTCAGAATTGTATCAGCATGAGGAAACGTTATTTTCAGAAAGGTTGATGAAATTATTTGTTTTGATAGTTATGATATGAGGCGTCGGGGGTGAAATGTGCAGCTATCGGTCTGTAGTTTTTGTCTTTGATATAATTTTCAAATTTAAAGATTTCATTAAAATTTGCTGTTTTACATTCTTTTGCTTTATCGAAAAAATCAGCGTTTAACTTGTATATATGCTGTGATAGAGTTGGTATTTTGAGGTCTATATGTATATTGGTATTCCGGATGCACCATCTTGCACAGGTTATTTTTCTAAGCATCTTGTTTTGGCATTGGTTTAATTTCTTCAGTAGATGTTGAGGTATCGTTGTCCAGGCAGGTGAGGCATAGGTAAGTATTGGACGGATCATTGCTGTATATAGTAGCTTCTTCAGTTTAAGTGACATATTCTGATTATATATTAATGGTTGTATGGCTGTTATTGCTGCATTTGCTTTATCTATTGTGCTGTTGATATGATCATTCCAGGTGAGTTTGCAAACATATCTGAGAAAAGTGGTGAATTATTTAAGCCTACAAATTGTTTAGAAATAGTAGTGGATGAAAATATACTAAATTAAACCAAGAATCACAATTCATAAACTACCACTTGAAAATATTTATTCACTGTCCGGAGCAAATTTGCATCTCTGTGTATATAAATAAAACTATTTTTGTGCGTTCTATATAGCATTAATTTCTTCAAACCTTTTTAGTAACGATAATAATATAAAAAAAATTTAAAATTTTCGTGAATCATGTGTTTCTAATAATCTTGGCTCCGGCGGTCACCGATGACTCCCGTGGCTCTACGAACAAACTCATTGCCGGTCACCGTTGACCCTTATGGCATTCAACTTGTTAATAAATGTGAAAATGGAGAAACTCAAACTAGTGATGAAAAACGCAGTCTTAATTAAAGAGATTTTCGAAGAAATTACGAAAAAGGATGAAATTTATAAATCACTTTTGAATGGATTAAACATATTCCTTTCACGCCTGAAAAACATCAAATCCACCGGTAATTGGGAAACATTTTTACATTTCAAAATTGAATGCATTTTAGACGGCTATTCGAGCACAGCCAACATCTAGACGATCTGCTCAAATCAATACGGGCAGTAAACGTCTCAAATCAGCTTCAGAAAAATCAGCTTCAGCTCCACCAAAAAAAAGAGAAAACACTCCTTATCATTTAACATGCGGTTAAACCAACCAAATGCAAAGCGGCACGAAATAAAAAACAATATAAAAAAATTTCTGTAATATTATTAGATTATTTTGTTTGAAATTGCGTGTTTGTTAAGTAATATATATATATATATATTACATAAAAGCTAACTAATAAAACTTTAATTTACGTTTAATATTTATTATCATACTATTTTGATGTTTTACCAAAACATGGTTGTTTACCTTGCATTTATCTCAAATTCATAACATTTATATTAAAAAATATTATACTGAAACGTACAAAAAATATTTTAAACAAATAAAGAACCATATAAGAATAAAATTTAAAGCAAATTAGATTTAAATAAATGTGTTATTATTAAAATATATTTAATGAGGCAATGTAATTTTTGGAACAAAACTTTAAATTTTGTCTTAAAATTAATATGAGAAATATACTGGAGCTGATTTATAATTGATTTACATTTTGTGAACAAACTACGGAGAAATGATATTGGAGAGGAGCTACAAAAGACGTAACAGAGGGCAAAGCCGAGAATACCAAACAAAATCTCTCGGGTTTTACTATAGATATAAAGAGAATTTACATGCCGCCCGACCGGGGATATGCCTTCTATGAAAGCCACCACACGTGTTCCTATAGACCAGGGATTTCGAACTTACATGAGGCCGGGGGCCACGATTAAAAACACAAATCAAATGGCGGGCCGCAACTTTAACAAAATTTAATGTAGGACTCTTCTATGTTTGAAGGAACATTAAATATTACTGTCAGATTTTTACTAAGTTGTACAAAACAAAAGCATTGAATTACAAATTAAAATAATTAGTAGATTTTTAAAAATACTTTATTATTACTAATAATATTTTTAAAATTATTAAATAAATAGTAAAAATTCGGGCTATAATAACTTTAATGTGCACTTATATAGTAAACAATTAATGTGCAACAGATATCTACTTGTTAAGACATAAAACTTTGAAAAGGTTGGTATTAAAACTTACATAGTACCACACAAAATGTTTAATGAGAAAATTGAGGTTTGTCTGCTGCAACCACCAGAGAATAGATATTTACATTTAAAATTTACAAATGTGTGTGTCAATATTTTCGTCCAAAATGAGTGGTTTCAAAAAGTTAAATCGGAGAATATCTTCGAGAAAATTTCTGATACACAAATGCTGAATTATGTTCACAAAATACAAAAAAATGAAATAAAAAAGAGCAATTTACACGATTATTTTTGTATTTGAATAAATATTTTCTACGATGCAAAACCTGCACCATTGGTATGTTAAATTTCACAGAAACGAAGAAATTAGGTTTTTATTAATGAAAAAAGTATTTTAAACCCATATAGATTTTTTATGAAAATTGTCCGCAAAAAAAATGACTACTAATATATTTTAGTTCGCGGGCCGGATGTGGCCCCCTGGCGGCCAGTTGGAAACCCCTGCTATAGACAGTCCGATCAGACCACCGTGAAGATAAACCAGTTTTACAAAAGAGCCATTAAATTGAAAATCTAGGTAAAATAATAAAATGGTAGGTAATATGTGATAAAGAATTTGATTAATTTCTGAATATAATTGGTTGTTTTATTTACTTGTTTTGTCAACCACGACTGATTCCTTTCCAAAATATATAGCATAAATTTCTTTTAATTGCTGGTATTAAAACTGAATATTGATTAATGCGCACTGCTGCTGGCTTACTTTTTTTAAGTAGTCAGCGCAAACTAAGCTGAACGAACATAACTTTTTTCCGTAACTCCGCTCAGCCATCTAATTAGGTTTTAGATCCAACTAAGAAGACGAACGTTTAATTCTACCGCAAGAATATGAAAATTTCATATTACTTTTTGTAACTTGAATAATAATAGTGAAATCATTATAATACTTTTTGTGGTATGAATTTTTATTTTATTTTTTTTAAATTATACAGTAAATTGAAAAAAAAATTCGGATATCCTTTTCAATGCATTTAAAGAAAAAGATAAATATTAAAAATATATTCTTCGTTTTGAAAATAAAAATTGTCAATCACAAAATCTTCAGCCAGGAAGAAAGCATTAAAAACTGAAGCTTCCAACAACGCCTACTTTTTACTATAAACGGAATGACAACTTGATTTGCAAGATTTTTAAGATCATTTTCAGCGTTAATACAGTGACAAAGAGTAACAAAACATTAAGAAGAAGGAACACGAACTTTTTAAGAATTAACTTTTTATGTAAATCCGTAATCCGCCCAGTCATCTAATTAGCTCCTAGAACGAAATTACTTAGACGACGAGCTTTAAATTCAGTTTTCCTAAAGTGATAATTTTATAATATTTTGAATAGTGTTATTGAAAACATTATAATATTTTTTGTGGTAGCCTTCAGAGAATTTTTTTTATTTTAAATTTATACACTATACATGTCCAAATTGAAAAACATTCAAATATCCTTTTCAATGCATTTCAAGAAAAAGATTAATATTAAAAATACATTCTTCTTTTTGAAAATTAAAAAGGCAATAAAAAAAATCTTCAGCTGGAAAGAAAGTATCAAAAACTTAAGCTTTGTCTTTCCAAGACTTCCAACAACTTTTCTTGTTCTCATTAAATGAAACGCCTACTTTTTACTTAAAACGGGATGACAACTTTCAGTCGAAATTTGTTATATTCTTCAATATCTGAAGAAGATTGTTCATCAAGCGATCTTTCTCCACGATAACGTAGACCATGATATTCCATATACTGCATCCGGTAATGAATATTGATTTCAAAAAGTGTTATAACTTCATTGCAGCGATTATTATCAATAAAAAACATTAGATTCAAATTCTGTTAATAAATGGCGAGACTGATTTGACAAGATTTCTATTCATGCATCATAATCTTGAAAATGTTTCTCTTTAAAAAAAATTTTGTGACTCCGAAAGGAGCACGGATAAACCGCAAACCGGATAATCCGCTCACGGATAATCGAGAGTGTACTGTATATATAACATAAAGATCTATTCTCAGCGTTATTGTTCTTCAGAGGGAAGAAAGAATTCTCAGAAAGAATATCCTTTTCTCTTTCTATTTCAAGGGACATAAACGTATGATTGCAAATTAAAAAAATTCTTTTTAGCAGTTTTTCCTTTGCACATTCTTTTCAATTAAAAAAAGGAAAGAATATATTTTAAATTTCTCTGATTTTGAAAAAATGTATTTCCCTTATTAGGGAGCCCCCTTGAACGTCGGGGTCTAGGGGCGAAGCCCCGACGTAGTTACGACTCTGATGGTGATACTTAAAAAAGCAAGCGTAATTATTCTTATTTAGAAGTGTTACAATTTTATCCACTGCAAATTTATGAAAACTTTAACAGAAAGCGGAATAGTTGGCATCCCTCTCTCTGTGAAAGCTAGTTTTATCCAATTCTATGCACATAAATTCCGAACCAGAATTTTCTTTAAATTCTTTCTTCCAAATACCAAATGTACCAAATACCAAAGTACCCCCACCTTTCTTATTCGTAGGGTGTGGTGGGAAGAATGCTATAATATACTTCAGATAGTAAAATGATGTGTTGAGGTCATGTATCTTTTGTCTCAAGTGTTATTTTCAAAGTAGACAATTGTTTATGTATATTATGAACTAAAAAAAAAAAACATTTTAAAAACCATTTGTATTTTTTCGAACAAAATTAGTGTTTTATTTAAAATCTCCAGACCCGAATTAGGTAAGATAAAAGTTTTTGTAAGGACGTCACGAAATTATTTATGCAAAAAAATACAAATCATAAGAAAATAAATCTACCAGTTTTTTAAAGAAATACTATATTATCAGAAATTTCGATTAAGCCTTTGCAGAGTGCGGGTGTGTTGAAACCAGCTCTGTGCGTACCATGTCTTACTAACGTTTCGCCCGAGGTGGGAAGAATTCGAACTGCTGGAAACAGACGAGAAGCGTTTGGAGTTCTGCTCAGATTTTGCTAGTCATTGCGTCGCTAAAGAGGCCATTGCTAGGCAAATTGAGTCAAGCAAAAGCTGCAGTGCAATGGCAAATAAGAGAGGGACACAAGCCACCTTACATCTGTGGATTTCAAATGAGAGCTCTCGAAATCAGAAGAAGTAAGCTATTCCCCGAGGAACCTGATAAAGAAATTATGCCTATGGAATCAGCCATGCCAACCCAATCTGAAACGACGAAGGAATCCTCAGAGATAGAAACAACTCCTGAAACGAATGTTCCAGTACCAGCAATGAGAACTACTTGGAGCCTTGTGAAGAGGTTTCGGCCTCAGAAACAGAGCCCCAAAACAATAAAGAGCCACCGGCCTAGAGGAGAAAAAAGAAGAAGAAGCAAGTCCAAGGAACCATTACTAAGACTACTAACAGCACTTCTACTCCAGTTTACCTCCCAGTGCCCGAGCCCACTACAACCACAACATCGGAACCCAAGGAGCAGCCACTCAAGTCAGCAAAAATTCTCATCCGAGGGCTTCCAGATGATTTCAAAGTTGAAGATATTTCTCTAGAAATAGAGAAATTAAACATCATTTCCTTTAGAGTTAACCAGTTTAAGAAGAGGGTGGGCGGAGCCTATAAGCTCCTCCCCCTTTTCCTCATCATCACTCCACTGGCCAATCAGCAGAAGGTTTACTCCATCTCGAGTATCAAGCAGATTCCCATAAGCACCGAGAGGTTCCGTGACATCCGGCGGCCGTCACAGTGCTTCCGATGCCAGGGCTTCGGCCATACTCAACGTTCCTGCACAAACCAGCCAAGTTGCATGAAGTGTGCAGATTTCCACTATTCATACCAATGTGAAAAGGACAGAACTTCTCCCGCCAAATGCTGTAACTGCGAGGGGAACCACACCTCAAATTTCACTGGGTGCGAGGCCCGCCCCAGTCGAAAAAGACCACCGACCAAGGATACGCCAGCATCTACAGCTCATCGCTTAGTTTCACTTGTAAAGGAGCTGCAGGAGCTCCTTAAAAACCAACAAGTTACAAAGAATAATATTACATCGTATTTCAGTAGAAAAGTGGAAACTATGTAAGATCTCAGCCATCCTACAGTTTGTTTGTAGTTTAGATGGTTGAGAGTGTGAACTGTGGAGAGTAATTTACTTATAAATTCTAACTAGCGGAGACTATCTGATACCGTTCAAAAGTTAAATATCCGCCCACTTTTTATCTTGGCGGACTTCAAATATTTTTTGTTTCACCAGAGCTGTTTTTAATTCACATGAGTTGTTCATAGATGAAACTTTGTCAATGATAATGCA
The DNA here is from genome assembly GCF_043381705.1 of Parasteatoda tepidariorum. NCBI lineage: Eukaryota > Metazoa > Arthropoda > Arachnida > Araneae > Theridiidae > Parasteatoda > Parasteatoda tepidariorum. The sequence continues at coordinate 10,653,023 of NC_092212.1, forward strand.
ATGTGATCTATAGAGCATGTTTGGTTTTTTCATCTTAAGTGTTATTTTCACACATCCAAATTAAGTAAGATACAGTACTTGTATTAATGCAATAAAAAAAATTGTTCTCCAGTATTATTATTTAGTGACATTCTTTGCAATTCAATTAAGGTGTGAATAGAAAAGTAGGCGTTACCTTTTGTAGTATATGCTCAATCCAACTGAAATCGACCAAAATAAATAACTTATCTTCTCACAAATTTTCATGTAAATTTTTTTTAGAAAATTTCTTGATAAAAAATAGATAAAGTACTTGATTTCGTGAATACATTTTTTAATTCGACTTGAACTAAAAAAAAAATGGCGTTTGGTGACTCGTATTTTAAAAATGCCCTTATCCATTTTATTTTTGTTCCAATATTCTTTATTTTGGTGACATTGGAAAGAAAAGAGCAGAATGCTATGTACTGAAGCAGTTAAATTGTTGAAAATGTTTGAATCCGTTTCTAAAGTTTTATTAGAATAATATTTTGGGGGACTTTTTTGACAAATTTTATGAATGTTTAACTGGAAAGTAACAGCGTTTAATGCGCAAAATTTTTTTTTCTCATAAATTTAAATTGATACATAAGAAATTTAAAAAAAAAATTCAAGAAAAGCATAAAAATTTCTAGAGAGTGTTTTTTGATTTTAAAAAATTAAAAAGTGGTTTTTATATAAATAATAAAAACTTTTTTTATAGAACAAAAAAAAATTTCTTTTGACCTATTTTTCTTCACATAATGTTTAACCCTTTCGCGCCGACTGTCACAAATACGTGCCAGCATAAAATCGTATCAATCAGGGTAAAAAGATTAAACTGGTAATCAAAGTATTTCTTTAACAATTTATTTGTAGGCGGAGTTATAATTGTTTGATTTATTTCATTCACCATTACTTTGAACATTGATTATATATATGATTAAACTAACAATAATTAAAGTAAAAGCAAAGTAAGTCTGTCGAATTAGCAACGACTACATTTAAGTTACCGTTTTTTATTTAATTACATTTTGATTCTGATTTTGTACGAATGCTTTTCTGAATCTCCCGTCCCCAAGGGGTTAATGCTATACTATTCAGCATAAGAAAAACTGCAGAAGAATTTTTTTTCTCTTATAGGTCATAAAAAAATCAAAAATTGGCCTTCTGCCAAAATATATATATATATATA
>NC_092212.1:10655622-10662487 GCF_043381705.1 Parasteatoda tepidariorum
AATTTTTTTCTTTAATAGTCAGGCACTTTCGCTTCGACATTTTGCAGCCGTAAGAAAAGCAACAAGCAGCACTCTGATCAGCAATCTTAAAACAGGAGCTCTACCGAGTGAACAACGAGAAAGTTGAAAGTTTTTCTAGAAAGGAAGTGAACAGTGGGGGTGGAGATAATAGGACATGTCAATAAGGGACCAGGGACCACACACTTTGATGACCCATTCCTTTTATCTTCTCTGCTCATTTCCTATTCAAGGAATTTGACCCTTTCCCCCCTTTTCTAGTGGGATTGCATTTCCTGTATGAAATGCAAACAAAAAGGGAAAGGAATTTTACTGCTTTCTCTAAAAGTTAAGGGGATGCGAAAATCAGTTCAAGGTCATTTCCCCCATAAAATGCGTTAACTAGTTAATAATTTTCTCAAATATTTTGGGAAATGGGGAAAGTAGATCTAAAAAAAAAATTCGTTAAATAGAAAATTCACTTCGCTATTTAGAAGTTATTTAACGAAGAAATTTCCAAAATGTTCTTGGTTCCACGAAAAAATTCGCAAAATAGAGAAATTCGTAAAATGGAAGTTCGTTAAATAGAAGTCCGACTGATATATATATATATATATATATATATTGAAATATTTTGGCTGAAAACCAATTTTTGATTTTTTTACATAATACTTTACTCAATTCTTACATTCAAAAATAAAAAATAAGATAAAACATAACAAGATTAAAAAAAAGATAACAAGAAACTTTGTTTTTGCCTTTCTATATTAAAAAGCATCATAGCGTGTTTGTCATTATACAAAAAACTACCATCTGAACCTACTCTCTCATTAATATTGTCCTCAGAATCCAAGGAAACAGACACTTAAAAATCACACAAATGTTGTCGACATTTTCTTTTATAAAAAGGGTTGTCCAAGCCAGATGCCGAAATATATAACTCTACTGATATATTTCAGTCAATTGCAATAATTATTTGATTGTAAATGGCAACTACTTCCCTTGGACTGTTCGAATTCTAACTCCATTAGAAACGTTTTCCTATTGTTTGTTACTAGCAACTGATTGATTATTGACGAATCTTTATTAGGCAGGTGATTTAATTGACTTCAGCTTACACATCTCGATGGAATTGACATTTTCTAGAGAAAAAAAAAAGAAGATACAAATCGATGTAGAATTTTAAAACAAGTTTAAACAAAATTATTAGTAAATCTATTTATTTTTTGAATAAAACTGAAATATATATATATATAATATAGAGCTTAGATTATTTTTTCTCAGCACTACAACTGAAAATCTTACGTCCTCACTTCTCCGAAAAAATAGGTAGAAGGAACACTTTTTGTCAGTACGCTTGTCATCTGCAAGTGTGCAGCTACTGAGAGCATACCCTCAAACATTTGAAATTTTACCAAGTGGTAAAGCAGAATTGCACAATAAGCAGCAGAATTGTCATCTTCCCATCCGTTCTTTGCGCTTGTGCAATTTTAAAAAATCTAATTAAAATTCATATCAATTAACGGGATCCTGAGCATCGATTTTTAATTATGTACCCACCGGATAAACACTTTAAAATAATGAGAAAAGCTCTTTTATGAACAAAATGAATAACTTTTTTTCTTTCGTTTCTTGTACAGGGTTACCAAGTACTAAGCTTTTCGAAATTTATTTTATAGAGTGTTAAAAAAAAAAACTAAAACTTTTTTTTTTCGGTAATTTTGCCAATACTTCAAAAGTTGGGGAGGTTTCCATATCTGTGGCGGAAGGATCGCTAAGACGTGGCAACTTCCGGGTAGAGGGCCCGTGAGAAACTATTAAAAAAAGTGATAATAAAAACAATATCATCACAGAAAGGGAAAAGGACACTTGGTTACAAGGACAATATCAGTATGATTTGTAACTTTTTTTATCTAATGAATACCACTGGGAGGGCTTTACCGTTTATTTCGGTGAGCACTGCCGGTCCTCTCCTGGAGAAGGCCTGTCATGACGGCCAGTCGATTTCTTTCTCCGTCTACCATTTTTAGGAGGTCTCAAAGACTAAACCTTATCAACAGACCTAAACGTGGCTGTACATCAACTGTGCACCTCAACTTGGTAGGAGGGTGTAACGTTTTTGAATGGCAAACGCAAGCAGAGAGGACGGTGGACTGAAAGGGAATACGATTCAAAAAGCTTCAACACGTTGAGCGCCGCATCAGCTATCGGTGGCTGACACTGAAATTACACTTAGGCCGCGTCAACCACCAGTGGCTGACACTGAAATTACATTTAGGCTGCGTCAACCACCGATGGCTGACACTGAAATTACATTTAGGCTGCGTCAACCACCGATGGCTAACACTGAAATTACATTTAGGCTGCGTCGGCCACCGCTTGGTGACACTGACCTTTCACATAGGCAGCGAAAAACAGCTGGCTGACAGCGTATAACATGATATAGAGCTATAAAATTTACACTCTTTTATGAAATTGCAGAAAATGTATTCAAAATTTACTTAATTATTGTGATTCTTGGTTTAATAAATTCAATTTACTAGGTTTTTATCCAGCACTATTTCTAAACAATTCGTAGGCTTATATAATTCAAGACTTTTTTTTCAGATATGTAATTATATATGTCTTTACAGTTTATGTCCATCGATAAGACGAATCCAATAAGATGAATCAGTTAGTGGCGCATACTGAGTTTTCATGCATCCAGCATCAGATATGTACTACCACAATGTTTGCCAAATCAATGTATTTTACCTTACTGTATGTAATTTAATGATGAAGGTGCCCAATTTATTTAAATAAAGAAGAAGAAGAACAGATATGTCACTGTTAACCTTTTAAAAACTAGCAAAATCTGTCTAATATTGGCAAATTTAGTTTGTAGTTATTTACCGTTGTGACCTGGCGGACAAGACATGTAAAATTAGCGTGGCGTTCAACGTGTTGAACTGTGTTTTGAGAATGTCTGAGAGAAACGAGGATGATTTCAAACATTTATGTTGCTAGGATTCCTTCGAGGCGAATCACTGAGAATGGGTGGCATTTCTTGTTAGATTTGACAACTTTGACTTCACAACTGTTTATTGAACTGTTAAAGAAATTGTTATCCCCGATATTTTACGTTTTCCAACACCAACTGTTTGTTAACTGTTACAGGATGCAATGAATCTTAAATAAATGAAAAACAGATTGACTTTTATCGGTATATTTTTAGCTTACTCGAAGAAGAATGCCACAATAACAACATACTGTCCATTATTTGCAATTCCAAGCTTGTTAACAATACAATTGTACGACTTAAGGACGACGGACTGTAATCTATAATGATGATTCTAAAATCCTTCTCTTGATGATGTCGGTCATATGCATAGCTGCAAAATATTCCAGTTTTATTTTCATATTCAAAACGATAGCGAAACTCGTGCTGTTCCATTAAATATCGTGACTGTTAATAATAATTATAAATGTGTTTGACCACCACTACATCTAAATAATAACAACGAGTATATCAAAGCATAATAGTCTTTTCGATAGCGAATGTTTACCGTGTCAAAATAAAAATAAATCTTTGATTTTGATTGTTCTTTGGTAATTGTTTCACTAACACTTGGAAATTCCTTTCTCGGAAAGAGTGAAAATTGGCAGGCATGCATATGGGAGCCTATGAAACTTTTCACAATTTGCTGCAATGGTATTGGTGGCCGCAAATGCAAAAAGGGGACCAAAATATACCTTCGAAGTTGTTACAAATTGCAATTCACCATAATGCTTTCGCTTTTGGCTTATTGTAGCAATTGCCGATTCCTACTTCCCCATGAAAAACTGTATCTGCTGGTTAGATCATTTGCTTATCACAGTGTTTCCCAAACTTATGACTTTTGTGTACCCTTTCTAAATTTTTCGTAATGTTGTGTACCACTACTAAAAAAATTAATGAATTTTTTACTATAAAAAAATTGCACAAAAGTTAAAAATCGCTACTGGCTGTGGAGCCCACTAATTATTAACTGTTAATTCTATAAAAAATAGCCAATAGAGAAATATGTAATCGTAAATTGTCATGGCTAGCGTTGATTTTAAATAAAATGTTTTGAACTTTGTTTTGTTGCAAGATATTTCGCATAAGAGCGCGTACCCCAGCTAAACTGTTCCCGTACCCCCGGGAGTACGCGTACCACACTTTGGGAAACACTGGCTTACCGCAATCCAAATCTAGTAACATCAACATACCATAAGACACGTGCTATGTGATTGTAACACCTTCATCTCTCTCAGCGTGTACAGTGCACTGTATGACCACACCGTACTTCGATACCGCCCAGCTTGTCTTTATCAGGTAGTGGAACTGCTTTTATAGCTCGCCTCACAGCATTTTTAACAAAAATATGGAGTACGAAAGTTCATGATACCACAGTATTTTTCACGAGTTAATAGCAATAGCATCGTTGAAGGCGCCTATGATGTCATTGAATCAACTTCCAGAAAAGTGGGGTGAAATATTACCAAACGCTTCACTAACAATCAACACCACACGACAAAATTCTGCTAAAAAATCTTCATTTGATTTGTTTTTTTGAATATGAACCAAGCCATTGATGTGAACTCTACATTGTTTCATCGATGACAATCCACGTGAAGATCAACTACCATCTTGTTTTAGCCAGGGCCGAAGCCGTAAAAAATGCGTACGAAACATGCTTAGATAATAAGCTCGAATTTAATCTTTACAGTGAATCCAATTCATTTAAGGTAGTAGATCTTGTGAACATGCTGATCTAGCTCGCCACCCTTGTAACATCAACTCTTTTGGAGTCCTGAAAAACTTCTTCAAAAAGCAATAATCACCCCTTTTTCAACCCCGAAATCAATTAATTCCAATATGTAATCCCCCTTGGCATCTCCGGTGAGTCTTTTCCGGCCTCTAGCGGGCCTTTTTTTCCATTTTTGAGTGTTTAAAATCCGATGTTCCATTGATCTAGGCTTAGTGTATCAGATCGCCATATTAACGTGTCATCCACTGCAAGTGGACTCCATCGTAACTTTCGACAACTAATATTTATATTTTTTTTGTCTTCATTTTTGGCCAAAAACACATCATCGCATTTGCTCATGTGATTATCTTTCTGATTTTTTTAAAGTTTTATTTTATCGGCGGTCTGGTACACCTATTATCAGTATCTTATTAAAATATGCCGCGATCGGGTATAGGCTGTCGCTACATTATTTTTCGCCATTTGTTAACGCTGACTTTGTATACTTTAAATAACTTCTTATCGTTTATTTTTTGGTCTATATTTTTTATATGTCTTTCCCCCAACTGTTTTTGACTTATCGCCACCCTCCTTTTTTAATTTCTTCTTATCCTCGGATTTTTTATAATTTTTTAAAGTCATATCACTTCTCAATGTTAATTGATGTTCCATTCCCCATGGCGAAAATCAAAACAATCTTCATGAATACAATCACAGTTAAGTGCTTCTCATCACGCCTTATCCATCATTTCTTTATTAATAAATTTCTTTTAATATCTTTTAATCTTCTCAATAGTTACCCCAAATTATTGTTGTCATATATCAATATCAAAGTCAGTGCTTGCAAACAAACATTATCAGTGTTTCATCACAAACTCACTAGTTATTGTTTCTTATCCTACATATGTTCTTTCAATGCTTTTTATTACCATCTTACATATGTTAGGGTTTTATTTATTTATTTATTTATTTATTTTTTTATTTTTTTTTTCATTATGTTTTACTTGTGTACATTAAACTTTTATTTTTCTCGTCTCTGCATATTTTTAATCTAATTATGTTACTAGCATGTGCTTAACTATTATGCACATATGTTTGCACAATGTCAAATTGAGCAGTACTTCATACTCTTTCTCCTATTTCCAGTACATCAGAAGAAATTTGCTGGACTTCAATAACTTGTTTTATTGACATTCCCTGGCCATACCATTTGCCGAAGCACTCAATCACGTTTAGAACAACTTTCATTTATTTATATTAGCTAGTTAATCTCGATATAGCGACCGCCTATGCCCCATATCATTTAATATCGTCTTAAGTTTTTGTCTCTGGCCAAATGTCAATCTGATGCATAAAAATTTAAATTCTTGTTCAAATGTATTTTTGCGCTCAATATGTCTTGCATCCAACAATGTTAACTTATTGTATCTTATCACATGCTTCTACATCACTCAACTCAACCTAAGCATTTTATTGTTATTCTTTTCAACATTATTTAGAGTTTATACATTTAACTCATTTTTAAGTTAATCTTTACTAGTGTAGCTTTTTGTATAAATATTTACAATGGAACATCGGATCCACACCTCACTACAGTGTTTCAACATCTTAAAGAGCCCGCGGGGGTCGGAATCGGACTTGCCACTGCCACTTTTTCTCTTTTTCTAACTTTACTTTAAACTTTTTATATCTTAAACTTGCCCAATATAATATGGCCAAAGAAAGGCTCTCTGCCAATGACATGAACACACCGGGACGCAATACTCGCTTGCAATCAAGAATCTCAAATAGGGACATTTTTACCTCATCATGTTCATCTCAACATATTTTAGGCAACAGTGCCAATTTTGGAGCTCCAAGAAATGTAACGCAACAATCGACTAGCCATTCCTCATCACCAAACAGTGTTCATTCACATGATGACTCTGATGCTGAAACTGTTATCGACGTACAAGAATCTCCACTTTCGGACCCAACTATCCTGGATAATAAAGAACTGGATCAGCTCTTCCAGCAGATTGAGAATAGTCTGAACTACCGAAATAAACAAAAAAACTTCTGTCTTCCAACCACTCCAAGATTGAAGGCCCTCAGCGCCTTTTCAAGACTAAAATACT